>NW_010419191.1:0-12508 GCF_000710305.1 Buceros rhinoceros silvestris
AGGGAAGGGAAGGGAAGGGAAGGGAAGGTTTAGTTTTGCGATGTTACATATTATATGTTAAAGAAAAAGCATTAAATATTCAAAACTTTGCAAAGTAGATTTTAGAAGTCCATAATCAGAGAAACAGTCTCTGCAAAGTCACCTGTTTCTAGACATCAAAATAGAACTATTCAAATTAGAGTGTTAATATTGGGACATGTGTGTGGTAAGAGCACAGATTTTCATCGTCAATCCTAATGGCTCATCAGAGAGATATCACAGTTACGTTGTGATCCTGATTCCAGCCACGAGTAAAAAGATGAAGATATGACTTGGATTCACAGATGAGTGCAAAACTCATACCCTGCATTACCACGTTTAAAGAAGTTTAAGGAAGTGACTAGCAGGAGTTAGGGCAACATCAATGAATGAGGAAGGGACTTCAGAGCTGCAGGGTAATAACAAAAAAACATTGTAAGAATATCAAGAGATACTAGAGGAGGTGTTGCCAGAGAACCTGGCATCTTAATAAGTCAAATAAATAATCTTTTGAAACATTAATGTGGGAAGGTAGTGACTAGGAACACACCCGCACTCAGCTTACCTTCATCTTTGTTTGGAGTTTGGTGGCAGCACATGAAAACACGCAGCGATATTACCCGTACTAATGCGAACAGAGCTCAATTCACAAGAGAGTAGGTGCACGAAGGTGGGTGCGCACAAGTGTAAGCCCCAATTCGAGAATGTGTCCCTGGTTGCCTGAGGGGGAAAAAAACCACTCCTGGCAAGTCGCGAATGCATTATCTCAGTGTTATAGCTGGGAGACATTGGAGGAATTTTCCCTATCAAATATTTGTACACGGGTCCAGTTTATTAACAGCAAATATTGACCATTCAGTTCTTAAATATTTTAAATCATTTATTCTAAATATTTTGATACCAAAGTAAATTAACGCTAAAGCATTTCTTTGTTCGTGCCAAATCAGTGCTTCCCAGTAGGAAGTTAGTCCATCTTTGCAAGCAAGCTTTCATTCTCAGTAGGCAGTCCATTTCTGTAGAGTGCCATTAAGTTAATTTCAAAAAGAACCAGTAAAGGTATATGGAGCAGGCAGTAATAGCATGGAAAATATCCAAAATTACTAGACCCCAGCAACAGAACGTAGATGCCATTTTCATGCACTAATAATTTGTAGTTTACATATTGAAGGTAACTATAAACTGACTACTTCCTTGGTTAAGTCTTGCAGGTAATTGCAAATATGTTGTTAGTGCTGTTCCTTTCCCCATTCGAGAACAGCATCCCCAGGAATAAGAACAGAAAGTACAATTTTCCCATTATTATCAAGAAGAGATATAGAGTTTCTGTGTCACCAAGAATATTAAATTTACTTGTGATCAAGCTGTAAAAGTGGAGCAGTTTTTAAGATATATTTCTTAACTAGAACTTGTAACATTCTGCACACTATTGTCTTTCATTTAAGTCAAACCTTGTCTTAATAATGCATATTTGATGAATATGCTTAAGTACACACAGAGAAAATTATATGCTTCAAATCAGAAAAATCTTTCAGAACTACCCTTTGGCTGAGAAATTTAGTGCATGGAAAGAACAGCATATGAACGACAACATTACTGACTCTTGGGAGTAATCCAGAGTAATTTGTATGAGAAGTGGGACACAAACTTCCCCGTTGCTTCCAAGGTTTTCATGAAGAATTCGGTACGCGCACATTTCAAGAGCTACTGGTTGGATTGCTTTCATATGAGAAGCAGTAGGCTGGGTTTAAACAGAAGATTGAACAAGGTGATCCTTCATCACAGCCAAGGCTACTGATAGCCGCGCATTCAAACCACTGGTACTGCTCGATCTGATGGACTGGTGGGGGACTTTCAGACCACACACCCAGCAGTTTTGCTCCAGCGAAGCCAGGGGAGAGCCAGCTGCCTTGGAAGGTGGAGGGAGAACATGGTTCCATCTAATCAAAGCCAGAGGAAAGACTCCAGCTTGTTTCACTGATCTTTTCATCATGAGCTGTATTTGGGACAGGAGTTTTCTAAGCAGGGCTAGTAACAGCAAATCCCGGTGGAGGCTTCCAACCACAAAAGTTCACATCCCTCACTTAAGCCAATCAGCTGTTGCTTCCTTTGCTCACAGAATCTACATTTCACAGTTCAACGAATGTATTTAAGAATTTTCAATATTTAGGTCTGTGATGATCTTTAAACTCACCCATGAATGTCCCAGAGGACCTTTGGGAATCACTTTTGTTGGAAATCATAACATTTATTGCAAAAAATTATCGTGCCTCCTCTAAGGGATCACAGTAATTTTTTCTGATAGACACAACCATGGACCAAGATCAACAATAAAATGTGTTAATTCATCTTTTGTGGAAGCCATTGGGATCTGGTAAATCAAAAAAACTGTCTCGAGACCAATGAAGTGTCATTGCTTGGAATATTTGGAAAGAAAACTTAGAAAGTTTGTGAGAGACTGAGATCATCACTTGCAAAATGAGCAGTTTCCACCCATTTTAGTGTACCCCAGGTTTCCCCAGCCGTGCCAAGAGGAGCTCTTACAGTTGGCATGGCAGGCAGGTGGTGGTAACCGCAACGTCAGGCCAGCTCGCCTGCTAGGAACATTACAAACTCAATTTTTGTCAGGAGAGCAGAAGCCAGCACAACCAATTAGGAAATGTGGTCTGTACACAGAGGACGGCATTGCTGCCCTCAAAAAAAAAGAGACATTCTGTGAGAAGATTATTCAGGGAGAAGTGAAGATATTAGTAAGCCAATCCATTTGTCCATTGACCATCTAAGGAGAACTCACAACAAAAAAGCTCTTTTTGCTAGATATTCTAATAAAGCAGATACATTGACTTGCAGTGGTCGAAATTTTTATATCAAGGATCTCAAACCAAGTAACTCCTTTTGTTCGCCTTCCCATATCACAGCCTTGAAGTGCTTAGTAAGTCTGGGCATCACAAGGATGTTAAGGGCTTCTGCATTTTGGAGGTATCTAATGCCTCTGGACCCAATGCCTAGTTAAAGAGAAGTTTACTCCTTCCCAAACCCAAGGAAAGGGCTTTTTGCAGCCGGACACTGGCAATAGACACATTTCGCCTTCTGTCAAGGCAGGGAAAGGTGACCCTGTGCCTTCACTGGGGACATGGACCCACCCTGACCCTGCTCCTCCTCAGCTCCAGCTGCCTCTCCCCGGGGCACAGGGAGGGTAAAAGGATGTAAAGGCTGAGAACAGAAGCACTAAGTCGTAACCCTCCCGTAGGGATGCCCTGTAGGCAGCAGAGGAAATGTAGTAAGTACAACTAAAATTGGATTTAATAATTGCCACTAATAAAGGGGCAAGCACATACAGCCAGTTACTCTGCTGTCGGCAAAATGAATTGCTCAAGGCACATTAACAGTATATTAGTTAACACATACGCAGTGAGTAAATTGTAATTAAACTAACTAACTAAACAGTAAATATGTAAACCATGTATGACAATTGCTCCTTTTAAAAATCCTCTACGTACTAGTGATAATTATTGACTTACACAATTTAAACAAAAAATCAAAACTAATGCATGTGTCTTTCAGTCTTTAAAATGTTTTTGATTGGTCTTTTTATTTTTTCTATTGGTAAATGAAAGAATGATGTCATACAGCAGCATTAAGTACTATTAAACAGACCATAACTAACATTAGCCGCATAAATTATACATAAGCTGACAGTTTTATGCACTTTGTGAAGAATTGCTTCACGGGTTATGCAATCTTTTCCAAAACAAGTTCCAAAGAATAACATCACTAGTTACGTTTCATAGCTACAAATTGGTAACTGAATTAACATTCATTTATTAAGTTTACATGGAAAGGTTCTCTAATTCAAATGCTTGTAGATTTTAATTTATTTATATCTGAGGCATAATTTTTCATAAATTATTTTTGCCAAAGTAAATACAACCTGAGCCAAACTCTGTTTCCAGCTCTCTGTTTGTACCCTCCTGTTCTTGGCTACTTACCTAGATGAGTCTTTCCTAGCTGGGATGGTAAATAAATGAGCTTGGTTCACCAAAAAAGTCTTTTGCAAAATTCTGATTTTCGGACTATGATTCCTGAGTTAATATTGGCAGCTTTAGGATCCAACTTCTCCAACTTATAAAAAAAAACAGACAAGAAAATCACTTTTGCCCATATGGAAGTTGAGCAACTTATCTGTCAGGAGGGAGAGGTTGAATACAGTATTTTTTCATAATCTGTTTTATTTCTCCTATCCCAGCACACTCTGCAAGTCAAATACTGAAGCAGGTGTTGAGTGGGACAATACGAAAGAGTCTTTTCCGTGAATCAACTCCATGGAAGTACCAAAAAGTATTCACTTCCTGGGACACAGGCTGCTGTAGCTCATGAGGTTTGCACTAGCACAGAGGAGATTGTAAGAAAGTGGCATAATAATCACATGTAGTGTTAATAAACTGGAAAAAGAAAGCGAGGGAGGAGAACATGAAAAAAGAGCAGTAGACAGGATAACAAATGTTGTAGCAGACCAGAAGACAATTAGGACAGAAGGAGCCACTGGGGTCATGAAGGAGCTTGCTGCAGGCAAGGGTCAGATTTAAGTAAGAATCCAACAGTTTAGTGATGATAAAGAAACATTACTCAGAGCAATTTTTGTGGGAACCTTCGCATTCCTGGCTCAAAACTGAAATACCGCTACTAATAGATGTAGTAAGTGAAAGAGCTCCTCACTAAACAGAGGGTGAAACAATAGGAGGTGGCACGAATATAAGTTTGTCCTTGGTGGATGGTTAAAAACTTTGTAAAACTGGTCATAGAAAATAACCTCAGTTTGAGCTGATTCGTTTCAAATTAAATGGAAAGACAAATAAAGTCATGTAAGTTCAGATTTCCTACTGAAAAGGGGAAAACTTTGTTAAACGCCAAGGCATGAAGCGAGCTGGACTGCAGAGGTCAGAGACCAGGAGGTTACATCAGCTACACCATCGGCAGGGTGCACAGGTTCGGTGGCATGGCACAGGGTCAGGGACAGCCCTGGGGCTGTGGTGCCCACGGATGCTGGTGTCCTGATGCCTGATGAGGCAAATTGTTCTGATGCAAGATTGTACAGTCAGTCGTACTGAACAGCCCTTCCCTGCACAGGGCTGTACAGACCGTTTTCTACTTGTTCCAGATTCTTCCAGATGCTTTATCTTGCCAAACTCTGAAAATTAATTATTTCTTAAAATTGGAGTGGAAAAAAGTATTAGGGAATAAATCCATCCTATCCCATTGCGAAATAAATTAACCCATTCTTTTTCTCTGCTCACGAGTCAATCTAACCGTATTTCATGCGTCTGCACGAGAGCGAGTGAGAGAGGTGCAGAAATAACCAGGTGAGGTTCTTTGACCTGTGGTACGCAGGAAGCCAGGCTGCATAACCAGGAATGATGAACACTTTGGATCTATTAAATCTGTTAAACATGGCTGAAGTTGGAACGTCGCTGATAAAATCATTCCAGAGTACGCCTTGCATGGATTGATTGGAGAGGGAAATGTTGTAAATTAAAAAAGCCATCACGAGTGAAATTATTCTTTAACTTCATCACCTTTAAAGTTTTTCACAAAACCGAAATTTGCTGATTTAATGCACATTCGTTCAGATTAGCCGGGACCAGGGAGGTCTTGCTTCTTCCTGAGCAATTTCCATAAATGGGATAAGGATGTTTTAACTGAACCCAAGCAGCCTCCTCCTAAGCAGTACTTTTTTGCATTTGAGAGTTTAGAAGACTTCATTTCTGAGTTTAATATATCCCTATGTGCACGTTCCTAATTGTCTTAGCCTAGAAACACTGGAGTTTTCTGTAAAAATTTGATTTCTTGCCTTCTTTCTGTTGATTTTTACCTCCTTTCCATTGCAAAATCCGAGCTGTCACAGTAAAGATGTGTTGATGCCTTTTAGGCTCTTGCTGGAAAAAATAATTATAAATCTGCCAAATACCACAAAAAGTTGAATTTAACTATTCTGTTTCTCTATTTCACTAATTCAGGGTTGAACTTCAAAACCTTGTGGGACTATTTATAGAAGGCAGTAGGAAATTTTTTCCTTCAAAAAGAAAACCAAAGACATAAAATATAGCAAAGTTATGTTGAGAAGGCTTCAAGATATGAAATGGAAAAAGCTGTATAGTGCTACTCCAAAAACGAGTACTTATACAAGGGGGTTGAGGGTATTTTTTCTTTTCATTGTTTCTTGTAGCTGCCGTCTAATCCAATGGATTAGATCATTCAGGGCTCTAAATGAAATGCAGAAATTCCTTTCTTTGTCAGCGCTGGAGAACATACCAAGCAGGGTCCCAGCTGGGTCTGTCCTGGATCTGATGCTGTTCAATATTTTATTAACAACTTGGATCACAAAACAGAGACTATAATTTGGATGACACCAAACTGGGAAAGAATGCAAGTATTAAAATTCCAATTATTTCTGAGCAAGCATCCTGAAGATGACATTTAATAAAGGTAAGTGTAGGGCACTATGCATAGGGAGAAAAATAAAATCCACACAGATCCAGCGGTGGAAGAACATAGAAAATGACCTGGAGGCTACAGAAGACCTGAAAGTTTTTATGAGTCAACAAATACATTGCTGCCTCCAAAAGGCAAATAATTTTCTGGGATCTCTGCAAAGCACCATTAAAGCCTTAACAAAATGTCCTTGTCTTGGCATTAGCCTTTAAAAAAAAGATGAAGAACAACTGGAAAAATGTGCAGAGGAAAATAATGGGAAATTACAAAATTTTAGAAAAGCCGTGGAGAGTTTACTTTGTCTAGAAAGAAGAAGGGGACACTCAATACTATTTTTATCTTAAATATATTTCTGTTTGTATGTATGTAAGCACATATATGTAAATCGTTATTTTAAATAAGGTGACAAGGACCTTTTAGCCTTGTCCAAACAGGGCTGGGCAAGAAGTAACAGGTTTTAGCTTGCAGGAGGGGAGGTTTTCTAGCTGAAAGGATAATTAGGCACTGGAGCAAATTACCAAGGGAGGTTGTGAAACTCACTGGCAATTTTTAAGAACAGAGTAGACATACATCTGCCAGCACTCATGTATCTTCAGTTGGTTCAGGTCCAGGGTGCAGAAGGAAAAGGGCCCAGATCCATCTTGCCTGATGGGAGAGACACCCAACTGGGAACTGACTGTCCTGGGAACCTCCAAAGGGCCATTTTAAGAGCAGAGGTGATAACTATATACTGCAGAGCCAGAGGTGACTGCATCCCTCATCTGCTTGCTGGAGTTAGCTGGAATCAATCTGGACACGGGTATCTTCCAGCATGGAATCCAGCTTAACATCCCTGCCACCCCACCAGCTTCTCAGGGCTTCTCTACATATTGACTCCTATATCCTGAATGGGAATCACCCCCTAACACAGAGTGTGAGGCAGACATCCGGGATGTACAGGTCTTATTTATGCATATATCCCTTTACCCAAACAGACCACTTCTGCACCTGAAAGCACACGTCCCAGGCCAGTACAAGCAAAGAGGCCATGGCGTACAAACCAAGACTTTCAATCTCAGCCATCTGCACAATATTCAGCAATCAACTAAAAATAAGGTTATAGGAAAATCTAAGTGGTTATGCACCTGAAAATAATGTGGTCTTTGTCACAGCAGCTGTATCCAGGTTCCTACACCATCTATAGCCATTCAGCAAAATCACCACTCAGCAATCCCCAGGGGGTTCCTTGGCAGGATGCCACCAAGAAAAGGAAATCTGAATATCTTTCCTCCTTCTTTTATAATTTTGTGTCTACTGCAGCCCAAAACAGCATGCATCTGGGGTGTATCCCTTAAATAACAGCCTGGGCTTAAAGCATAGGTCCAGGGATTCCGCCCCTTCCTAACAGACCAAATGCTCCTACACGGCCTCCTCTGCAGCCACGCTCGCGCCCATCTGCTCGGATGGCTTGGTGCCTGCGGCAGGTCGGCGTGCCAGCTTCGCTAGGTCAGAAATGCCAAGTTATGACAGCAGTAGATGGACAACCTGCCTCGCGCTGCCATGCTCTGCTCTCCAAAATCAGCCTTCTCCAGGCTGGTTTCGCCTATCAGGTAGCAAACTGAAAGTACCTGAAGGATGGAGAATGGAAAACATAAACGGTTTGGGGATATTTGCTCTTTCCAAAAAATCAGACTTCTAGGAAACATGTAAAGCCCATTTGGGATATAAGATATTATAAAAATATTGCCCATAGGAGCTCTCTGAAAGCAAACCTCTGGCACTGTTTCAGTAGCTGCATTAGGCAATTCTCAGGCAAAAGTATGACTCCCAGCTCTTCCGGGCAAGAACCCTCATTTGTGGGTGAAGTGCCTCTCTTACTTTAGGCTAATTAATAAACAAACAGTATCGACAAACAGAGCAGAATGGGGTCAGCTCATGAGGATCCACGACATGCAAAGTACATGCTCGTGATTAAGGATGCCCAGGTCCACCTGGCTCCCAGCACAGCTCCTGCTCGCCCAAGGTGAGGGGAGAGGACAGGGACACTGCTGAAGGTAGGATGGGTGGGATGGGTCCTCTGCACAAAGCCTGATATCTCAGAGGGTGTTTGGGGGCAACCTCACTTGAGCGAGGTTAGCGAGGGTGAGGTGAACCTCTCACAGACAAAATTGCATGGGAAAACCTCTGTCCCTGCTGTGAGATGGGGTGGGTGAGAAGGAACAGCTCTCCTGTGCGATTCCGTTGTCCTTTTCTCTCCAGTGAGGACCTGCCACTGACAAAGCCTCTGAAAACACACAGGCACTGCTCAGACACACGTGGGATCAGTGGAGATAGAGAAACAAAAACATTTTTTCCTTAACATTCTTTTTAATTTTAGGAAAAAAAAAAAACCAAACGCCCAAGTGTGGTGCAAGTGATCTTCACGCGTACAGAAAGGGGCGCTCGGTATCAGCATGAGTATAAACAGCCCTGGCTGAGAGCACAGCAGCTCTGCTGCACCATCGGGAAAGAGAGCCAATAAAGACATTTTGAGATTTCAGAGCATAAATCACTGTCAGGAAGCCAGGCCGTGTTTGCTTGGTGGGAACACCAGGAGTTGTTCAGCGTTCTGCTCCTACACCTGGAAATCAGGTAATTTTACATGCTAAATGCTAGAAGTAAGAGAAGACTTTAGGCTGAAAGACCAGCTCAGACACTAGAGCTTTTGCCTCCAGGACAAAACATGCAAATGTGAGAGTCTTAGAGACTGAACAGGCACATGGACCAAACTCTGCAAAGCCTTTACCAGTTGTAGAGGTGGTGTGTCCATAGACACCTGGGAAAGCAGAACCCTTCCCCCAGCCCAGCCATTTACTGTGTATAAATTAAACGGTTTAATTTCTCATTCAGAGCTTTTCCACAGGTATTAAAAGGTGACGCACATTAAAGGCAAGTGAAAATGATGAAAAAAAACAAAAAAGAGAGAGATTTTTCTCACCGATGAGAAATTCATGTCCCCAGAAAACAAGCCAATGAGGTGACATTCTACTGGGTGCTCATTTGGTTGAGGTAATTGGTAGCTGTGAAAGTCAGGAAGTTAGGGCTAACTTTATTGATGCAATAGAGAAGAAATGAACCAAGAAGCGCTTGTTTTTCTTTGTAGCGATGCTACTGTAAAAGCCTGAGACAAGCACAGTATCTATTGTCAGGCTGTGAGAAATACCCAAAGATTTCCTGGTAAAGAACAAGAGGGGGAAAAATGTATTAATTTAGAGAAAGAACTGTTATTAACGGCGTAACAAAGATGAAGAGGGCAAGGAAGTAGACATGTTTTAAAAGATCACAGCTCTCCATGGGAAGATGCTTCCCTCTGGAACAGCCCCTAGTGCCTTCCCATCCATGCCACATCCATGGCACGTCATGCCGCTGAAAATCAAACTGAATCCTGATGACTCTTTCACTGCTGAAAATGGATTGGGTGTAAAACACCACCTCATGGCCAGCGTTTGCTCCCTAAGCCAAGGGGAGGCACAGCATGGGACATACCTCCCTTCCCATCTGAACTCTAACACCCCTTGCACTTTCCCTTGGCAGTGACAGCTCTTCTGGAAGATATTTATATTCCTCCAAAAAAGCAGAGGATGGCAAATGAGAGCAAAAATCGTGCTGAAATAATGCTAATGCCACCTCCAGGAGCAAATGCCTTCCTGAGGAACCATGTAGAAAATGCACCCAGTCTAGGAATCCACGGCGCAGACTGTGCTTCAGTCCAAGAGACCGCACGTGCACATTCTCAGCCATGTAGAAAATCATCCCCAGCAAAGCTGGTCACGTATTAAGCACCAGACTTCTCACTGTTTTCAGAGTCGGCCTGACGTGCGGGAAGGTGGACACGTGGAGACAGAACGAGTGTAGATCATTACAGGAACCACAAAGGGCGAAACAGTGAGTGATAGCCCCGTAATGGAAAGCCGGGAGTGTGACAGCGGGGACGCCGCTCATCTGATCCACAGCCTCGAACGATCCTGCACAAACAGAAACAAAATCATCTAATAATTCATCACTTTTTATTTGACCTCTGAATATGTCTGCTTACCTTTCTTTTAGGTTCATCACTGGCGACATTCACTGAAAATTAAGGGGATAAGGAAAGTGTAAACCAACAAAACCTAAACAGGGATTGAATATACCCCTCTGTGTTTCTTGCACCCATCCTCATCTTCCCCTGCAATCTCCTTTTATACCATTGGTTATTACCTATATTTCCACAGCTCAAGAGCTTGAAGGTGGGATCAAAGCTCCACTGTGTCAAACACTGGCTCAGCACCATCACAGGAGCTGAGTGCTGCCTCAAAGGGAGACAAAACCAAGAGGTAGAGGAGAAATGTGAGGACAAGGATGAGTTGCCCAAGGTGACATCTGTGCCTGGGCGCCTGGTCCCATCAGTCTCGGTCCAGCCAGGTCTGGATGGCAGCATGGCTGAGGGCACGATAATGGCTTCAATTCTTTTCAGCGATACAAGTAAAGCAAGGCATCCTGCTTTATTTTATTAAAGTCATATGTTATTCTGGAATTCTGTGTTGCTGTTATTCTGCCTGCTTAGTCTGGCAATCTAAGTATATTTGAAAACCAATAAAATAAAATATTACCAAAAAACATAATACTCTAGAAATCCACTCCCTTCTGTAATTACAGTTTAACGTCTAACATACTTTGTGCTTCACATTCAGCAAACTTTGATACAGTACTTAGACTGAAATTATGGTGCACCAGAGTAACATACATTTGCTGGCAATGAAAATGGGAAATAATTTCTCTTTTATAATTAGGGGATGTCTGCAGGATGGAGGTGCTATTTGTTTGTCATCACAGAATATGCCTGCCTTGTGTCAGGCAATCAGTTTGACATGTGGAGTTAACTTTAGGTTATCCAGACCAGGCACATGCATTTGTTCTCCATTTTCTCTACTGTCTCACAGCAACTCAAAATGCAAATGTTTCCTGGGCATGTTATAGAAAAGGGCAGAGTTTTCTTGTAAGGAATGTTTATTTGTTATTTTTCTCGAACTCTTATTCTCCAAATACCCCCTTAGCAAAACCACAAAGAGACATATCCTTTACCCACACCAACCAGGAGACCGCAAGCGTTAAGAATCCAAATAATAGAAAACGCTAAAGAGGCATGTGCTGCTGTATAACGATGGGGAAATACTTGGGGTTTGCTCTTTTGCCAGCACTTGTGGCATATTTCTAGACGTGATGTTAGTAATGTAGACCGTGTGAACAAAGTTTGGAAGGCAACATCTTTTAATTGAACGGCTCCAGCAGTAATTATTATTTGCTCTCTTGTTAATTAAAAATTTACAAATGGCAGCCGGAAGAGTATGGTTAAATTACTCCTTCAAGATGACTTAAAGCTGGAAAAGGTTTGCAATTACCTTCTATCAGGAATTTGCTTTTTTTTACTAGCAATTTCTCTTTGACCCTGGAAGAGAAGTTAGAAAACGAAATGGAAAAATAAAAGGAAATCATGTAATCTACGTCGTTCCCACCGAAGTCTCCCAGTCTGTTCGCAGGCAATTTTCTATCTCCAGGAGCAGACACTAATCACAGCTGAACAGTGCTTTAAAACCCAGTCTCTCTCACTTGTTCAGGACCAGAAAAATAAGTTTAACTCTCACATTGGGCGGTTTGTCTTCTTTACACAACTTGGGCAGATAGCGCGAGCGCCTTCCTGCAGTACAGCCATTCCCATCGATTTCAATAAAACACCAGTACCAGCACAGCTGGTCAATCCCCAGCTCTTACCCTGCTGAATTCAGTCAACAATTCAATTATGAATTCAGCAGATGTCTCAGCTCTTTGGGCCACTGGGAATTTCTCAGCTCTTGTGCTCCGGTGAGGCCAAATTTTCAAAAGCGGCCTCAAAAGTGGAAGGGGGTCTCCAGGGACACGGTGGAAGAACCACTCCTTGGGACATTTAAAACCAGAGACAAAGCAGTGGTAATTATCCATCAGGGAGCACTCTTTCTGGGAAGGTAAGGTG
>NW_010419191.1:12599-15618 GCF_000710305.1 Buceros rhinoceros silvestris
GGGAACGTAGCAGGTCTCGTTCATCTCCAGTTGCTGTGATCATAGGAAAAACCGAGCATGAAGAACTGGAACTCACTGTCTACTTATGTATGCAAATTGTCTTCTTTGTGCCTACATTAAACAACAGCCCGTGTGGGAGTAAACCGGATCGGTAATTATCTGGTCAGAATGTGCACATGGTCTTGCACATGGAGATGTGAGGAGATGAGGACACGCTCGTACTTAGTATGCACCCTTTCACAGGCTGCTTTTGAAAACTTGATCCTTAGACAGGTACACAAAGAGATTATCATGATTATCTGGCATTTCCTCCAGAAATGCAACCACAAGAATCATACACTCGCCTTCATAATTTAGGGGTATGATCATAACTCAAATGTCATTTATCAAAGTAATACGAAAAGCAGTACATCCTGCCATCGCACTGCGCATCTGCAGAGCAGGAGGGCATTGTCTGAGCACCGCTTCTCTCACAAAGTCTTTTTAACCTATCGAGGTCTACACAAACTTTTATGCAGGAAAATAAAAGCCATTTTATTTTCCGAATGATCTCATTAATTCCTATGCAGGTTATTTTCTATTTCACACAATGTCTTGAAAATTTCTTCCCACAGAAAGGAAGCAACTGGAAAGCAGAGGCCACTGCTTTGGTCAGGGTGCAGCTGCAGTTCACTGCTCCTTTTTGAAAGCGTGTCCTGCAATTTTATCCATTTTCCCCTGAAGATTAAACTGAAAAATAATACAAGACTTCACCATTGCCACAAACCCAGAAGGAAACAAGACGTGGTGGAAGCTGAGACCAAGTGGTTTATGTATCCTACCTCAAAAGGTAAGGCCAGGTCACAAGGGGTTCCCAACAAGGACTCCAGTCTTCCGTTTACTTGGGACTGACCAGATTTATTCATTTACATGTTTATTTAATTTTTATAAACATGCTGGGACCAGCTACGCTCTCCTAGAGAAGTGGTACAGTTAATCCCAGCAATGGTCTCCCACACATTGGTGACTGTGGCTTGTCTTTCTAAAGCAGAATGCTTGCCTGGGCCTATTTCAACTGGAAAAGAAAATATTTGTGAGTGGCAAATTTTTTGCAGATGATACAATATTATTACGTGCTAGCAACAGCAATCCAAGCAACGAAGTTTAGAGCAATAACCAAAATAATATTCCATTGATTTAGCATTGTAAAATCAGGTTCTAACTGAATGAATTCCAGCAAAAACAAATGATCGACACAAAGATCTCAGTGAGGAACAGCCCAGCTGAGAACATCACACCATGCCCCTGACTTTGGGGGTGAGGGCTCCAAATATTTAAGAGAAGCTTTGAGTAAAGTCATTTGGGGAGAAGCAGAGTCCACACACACACACATACACACCCTCCTGCCATGGCACTTAGCTCCAAATGCCAATTAAGCATCTCCTCATGGTCCTCAGTCAAGGAGAATGCAGACCTTCAGGCTCCTTCCCTTCCCACTGTCCCCTTTCCAGCATGGGAACAGCCTGGGAAAAGCGTTAGACTGACAATACCGAAAGGCGAAGTTGTCACTTTTTCTCCTGCACAGAAGTGAAATGAGAAATCAGACATCCATAACTGGCTCTGACAGCCTCCCTGATTGGAGACACACGGTCCAGTTTCAGTCTCCGAGTTCTCCGTGCCGAGGGATAACAAGGGGTGCAAAGGAATGCCAAGAGTTTCCTTCGCATTTGTGTTATCAGTGCAATCAAACTGGCAGGAGGGAAACCCCCGCTTCTTCCCAAGGAACACCCAGGGAACCCTGTGCAGTAGCTTGAATCACAGCTGGACACAGCTGGAGTCACCCCCATGGGGACAGGCTGGGCACCCCTTTGGCCATTCCTCCCCTCAGCCCAGTGCTCCTCAGATCCTGTAGATCAGCTCACTGTTTTGTTTTTCAAAATGTTATGGTAAGCCACTCTTTTTCATGTCTTTTCTTGTTTTACGTATATACCAATATCATATAGTCAATGGCATTTGGGATGATGTAGGATATATTCATTGAGGAGTGCAAAATACATCCATCTTCTTGTAGGATCACGAGAAGGACATCCCTGGATAACAGGTACTGTAACAAACAAACAGACAGACAATGAAATTCCCAGCTCTCAGCTAAAGCAAGGGACACGGTCTCCTTTGGTTCAGCATGGGCTCGCCAAGAGCAAACTGAAAGCCTCCCTGTCAGAAAAAGACACTTAAAGCTTTACTATCCGGTAGAGGGTTAAATGCACACCACGCTGGCCAGGATCTACTCCGCACGCCAGTGTCCTGCTCCGCAGAGCAGCGGGCAGACCCTGCACCTCTCGCAGCCGGGAGCGATGAACGCAGTGGTCCTTCCAGCAGCTCGCCCCTCCATAAACTATTCAGATGCGCAACAGAAATAAGCCAAGGCAATCGCATCCCTTAAAGATCACTCGGTGCCAAGGAACCGGCTGCAAGGGGGGAATGCTTAGAAATTCACACTAGGGTCTCATGTTTTATTTTCACTGAGAAGCAAGGAATTGTCGCACCAGAGGAGATCAGTGATGGAGCCAGCGCCGCGCCAGTGGGCAGCACCCGCCTCCTCAAAGGATGGAGAAGCCCCCCAGTAAGGCTCCATCCAGCTTGTGTGGGGAAGCACAGAGGGCAAGACCCCTCTCCCATGTCTCCACCTATCATCTCACCGGCTGCAGCGTGGGGTTTGATTACCCTTATCATTATCTGAGCTTCCAGGGCTACGTATTTTAATAAGAGTCGTAAAATTGCCCAGTCTGCTCTGAAACACAGCCACAGCATTTGTTTCAATGACCCCCTGTGGCGGTGAATTCGGGAGATTGGCTATGTATTGTATGAAGAAGGATTTCCTTTTGTTTGTTCGCAAAGCATTGCCCTTTAATTTAATCATATGTCCCTTTGCACTTGTACAGTTCGCTGTACTCTGCCCGTTCCACCACCATCACCCCCCCTTTCTTTCTTTTTTTTTTTTTTTAATACAATCTGGAAATCTCTGACACTTCCAGTGCTA
>NW_010419191.1:15631-18483 GCF_000710305.1 Buceros rhinoceros silvestris
CCCCCCACCCCCCCCCCCTTCTTTCTTTTTTTTTTTTTTTAATACAATCTGGACATCTCTGACCATTCCAGTGCTAGCTATAATTATTTCTCTTAATTCAGTTATTAAAAAATGTCTGCCTGTGGCAGAAGCATTGCGGATCTTTAGTAAAATTGATACAAATATTTTATTAGGATAATTAACAACGTTCAGCACAAGCTTGTTTGGGAGAGCATTTGAGAAACTGAACGGGTCTGAAATTTGAAACAGATGCAAGACATATTCATAAATAAAACCAGACCAAGTCAAACTGTGGCCTGCATAATAAGACATCGCTCACTCTGTTTGCTATATATTTGCAGACATGTTGTTAGCTGCATTTATTACAAAAGTGAGGTGCTTATTTGGAAGCTTTCACTTCTGTGAGCTTGTGATACTTTCTGTAAAACAAGAACCATAAATCATAGTGCGCCGGTTTGAAAACCATGTACCTCCAGATAACTAGCACTTGTCATTAGATTGTCTAAACCGGAGGATTAGCCAAAATACAGATGGAGAGGAAACACAGACTGTTTACGTCGAGTATCTTGGAGGAGAGCCCAAAGAAATTACAATCGATATGGATATAACGTTTCTGAAGAGTTATGTAGCAAAAAGTGCAAGAAAATGCTGTGACAGAGAAAATAAATAAAGCTGACAGAGGTTTAGTTCTCTAGATCCTGTACTGTGGATAAAAATTAGAAACATTAAGCCATTAAATCATTTCGCCAGTACTTTAAACAATAGAAGCAGACTTGTATGTAACTGTGCAAGTTTAGAACCGTCTCTTTGGTAGACTAGATAAATATTCAGCATTGTAACTCTAACACTGCTCACTCTTCCCATACACTCTGTGACCTATTTCCCAGTCCTTTTTCATGTGGGACAGGTTTTAAATAAAATAGAAATTCCTCTTGCTTCTTACAGATTGGAGTTGATTAAATATTCTACTGATAAAGGGTAAGCAAATGTCAGATTCAATATAATAAAAAGAGAAATGAGAGTTCATACAAGCAGCAAAGCAAACAATCCATTTTCATACTTTATTAGAAACATTTATTGCCATAATGACTGCATTATACTAAGCAAGCAGGTGGAAAGGTGCTCTGTGCAAGATATTCTCAAATATCTTTATTTTGAGGATTTTATATCTCCAATATTTAGACAGATGTTTTATTCCCTATAATATAGTCAGAGTATGAAATGCTGTAATTTCAGTTACTACATAAGGATCAAAATTGTACTTGAAGATCATGGCCTGTCATTGTGATTTCAACAATAATGGCAGACCATTAAATGCTCAATTTTTCTGCTTTGACTTTATATTCCCAATGGTGAGTTGCTTTAGATATAGATGGTGGAGCTCCGCGTGCACTGGCAAATGCTCTGCCCAAATTTGCGGAACACATTGCGGGTGCACTTCTCAGCTATTTTGCTCCCTATATGATTTTCTAGACACGCAAGTCTGATCCAGGGCCTAAATGGAAATGACAAAGATAGCCGGTTTTTCCTTCGGCAGGCTCCGCCGCTATCAGACAGCCGGCACTCGTTATCTTCACAAACAGCGGGAACGGGAATTAAGCAGATCTGTGTTCAATAAGACACCAGTGCCACCAGTGCTACCCTTTGTAACAAGAATGGGTACTTGTTTCAGAGCTTGACTTCCCCTTAATTTACCAAATCAGGAAGCCCAGTCAGCAAATAATTTAACAAAAGATTTCATTATTAGTCTTCATTTAATTTAAGAAAGAATTTAACCTGTGCTCAGCACTCAGGGCCCAGGCTCACATTCCTCCCGCAGCCGAACTTCCTATTAAAGTCAGTGGGGGCTTTGGCTGTATAAGTAATGCAGGATTCACTTCGCTCTCAGGGTTTTCATTATTATTGTTATTATTATTATTATTTTATGTCCAATGCATTTTATTTTCAAGGATTCTTTTACTTGGCAGTAAATTTTGAGATATGTGTCAGTTTGAGTTTAGGATAAGAAAAAGAAAAAAAAAAAAGGAAAAGCCTGACATACTAACCAAGAAAATTTACTAGCAAGTCTTTTCTTTTTATTAACAAAGATCATTAAGATGTCAGTTTTTCTTTTACTGGCAGCATTCCACAGCCAGAGTATTCACAACGTCTAGGACACTTTCATTTTGTAATCTGGAGGATACAGTATATTAATTTTCAGGATTTATCACAAGAAAAGTGAAGTCATACTAAGTACAGTAGGTGTAACTAACTTTCATGTCAAAAAAGCTGTAAAGAGTGCCAGAAGCTCTGCTGGGCTAATAATAAGCTAAAAGGATATAAACTTGATTAGTCTCACTTAAGAAGCAAGAAGATAAAGTAAGCTTGAAAAGGCCTTTGCTCTTCCTTCAACTTCAGTGGGTTGAAGAGAATCATGAAGCTTATCACCATGAGATACTCGCTATAATGCCCGTATAGTTCTTAGTTATATGTTAATTTATACGGTACTGCACCCATCCGCAGCCACACCAGCAGAATGTGTAATTCTGCCCAAAGCGCCAAAATCTGCGCAGCATCTCAGCGCTGTCACACCATGTCACATTCCCTTAAGTGCACCTTGCGTGGTGATATGAAGCCTCCTTATTAAAAATTTCCAGCTGCTAGAGGAAAATCATTCCCCAAACGGAGGATCAAGAATGTCTTTTCCTGCTCTTGAAGACTACGGACACACCAGTGCTATGTGCCCTCCGTGCTCCCCACTCTTTGGACCAGCACTCGCAGGCTCCTCATTGCCCTCTGCCATTACAGAGGTCCAGGGGATGTCTAAGACAGGACCTGGGCCTGAGCAAATGTCTTGGGTTAAGCCGAGCTGG
>NW_010419191.1:18576-36702 GCF_000710305.1 Buceros rhinoceros silvestris
TCAGCAGCGCTGTGGTGTCCCTGCACCTACCACAGCATCCTCCCTCCTCAGTAAAATCTGTGGGCTGTGCATGGGGCAACAATGCACCAAGTCAGGTCCAGCTACCAGGAACCTCTCAGAAAGGTAAGGGAAGAATGGGACAGCAAGTTCGTTGTAACTGTGCTTTTCTAATGGGAAAATGCACCAAAATCCGCCTATTAGCAATCAGATTTTAGTAAATTGTCATCACACGCCGGTCTGGGGCTTACCCCTTACTCTCATGGAATATTGTTGGTGCGCCTTTTCCAAAAGTCTTGGTACTTGGGATACAAAATCATGTCTGGAAATATTTGAGCACGTGGCTCTGACAATTGCTTGAATTTCCACACCGTTACACACCCTCGATTTTTTTTAACCCTTGAGAATTAAAACTAGTTAAGGACTAATACATCTTAGTGGGTTTATTAACTCTTCTCACTGTGTTTTCGCTATCCTTACTTAACCTTTGCTCCCCAAACACCTCTTGCTCCTTGGAGCTGGTGATGACTGCCAGTTAGGCAGCTCCATTCTCATCATTTTCCCAGAAATCATGAGTCCCATTTACCCTCAGGTAAATCAGGAGTAACTTGACTGAAAAAATGACTTCTGGTCATTCAAGAAGAAAATCAGTCCTGCTTGCCAGCCAACAGGCAAGAGGACGTAGACTGGGGTTTGAGATCAAGGAGAAATAAGTCACACAACAGCTTTCCGTCACCGACTGTTTCCCTAAGCAAGCACGTCGTGACGGGAGCAGTATCCTAATGAAGAAAAACAGTATATTATCAAATGTAAATTGTAGTTAATGGTGCATATGGTTCTGCATGCTGATATTGATTATTACAGATTAAGATAAGTTTCGGGATGGAATATAGCTGGTGTATAGGATGGCATCTGCAAATCGGGATTCTCCATCAGGTGCCACGTTGGCGTGGAACTGCATGTGCTGCTGGGGTGTGTGGAAGAGGCACCAGGAGGGAGGGAGAAAACGGGAACCAGTGAAGGAAATGATGGTGAAAGGGATGGGCAGGATTTGGGGGAAGGAGAAGGGAATGAGGCTGAGGATGGGAGTGGAGAGAGGAACAAATAGGAGAGGCGATGAGGCAAATGGACTGAAGCATGCAGAGGTGGGTAGGAACTGCCCTGGGGTGAGCTGCAGTCTGTGTGCAAACAGCTGTTGTTTTCTTTTAAAAGTGGAAAATATGTTTAAAATCATCACAAGAGTGTTATTAAGGCAGGGCACACCCCGGAAACCACCAGAGCTTAGGATGTCCCAGGGAAGGCAGAGACGAGGGCGCATGCCCACAAGACACGCATAGGCAGGTTAATAAGTTTGGTGGGCAAAAAACCCAGTGGTGTTCAAGGTTAGAGGTATAGGTTCGACGTAAAAGACGTTTTCTTCCTCTCCCCTTATTTTTTGTTATCACGTTGTGTCCAATTATTACATGGATATTTTTGCTAGAAAGAGATGAAACCTCTGGTATGAATTGAGACGTGGTCTGTAGAACAAGCCAAAGATCTGGGTTTTGAAAGATATTTGGTTTTATTTCCTGGTTTTGGCCAGAATGTAGATATCATGTTTGTATAATAAATTACTCACTGCATAAATGACTAACCATGAAAAAAATGTAAGAACGGTGGATCTTGGCCATTACCAGATCAAGTGACTTTCAATATAACCATATACAGAGTCCAAAGGTTTAGGCATTTATCCATGCAAATAAAAACTGCTAAAACTGTTTTAAAAGCTTTCCTCTAGGTATTAATTATAACGCAACCGTCAACAACCTCCTTTTGCTTTATTATAACTTTTACCAGAGATCATTAATAACTTGCACGCAGAGCAGCCAGGAGGTGCAGCAGCTTCCCAAACCCCAAGACCCTTGCACAGCTTGCCACCAAAGTGTCCTCCAACATCAGGTTAGAGAGCGATTTGCGCTCACAGCCCAACTCCCTAGTGGCTGTGTCTCTGGGTCCAACCTGTCTCTGCAACAAGAGGGACCAGCGGATGACATCCAACCACGGGGACCCTCGAAAGGGTTCAGCCTGATCTGGAATTCAAACCACCCATTTCAGGAATGAGGAGGACAATGGCTGTAACTCCTACTTGTAGTTTACAAGGGAGGAGTAAGATTGCAGCACTTGCTCCAAGGTGTGGGTGGTGTATGCAATGAAAAATCTATGTCTGCTCCAGCATTAAACCTCCAAGGAGAGCACAAAACTCTACAAGCTCAAGTTTCAGGCCAGACAAGCAAGATGTTTGGTAGTTGTAATTATCTGGAGGTTTTGCCCAGCACTGGTGTGCATACTTTCACGCAGCCATCAGCCCTCTCACCACCCTACCTTTGAAATTCAAACATGCTTCGGCTAGACGGATGTTGGAGGAAGGAAGGCTCAGTCAACACCACAGCGCACATGGCTTGTAAAGCTTTTTTTGTGGTTAGCTTCAACCTAATTTGTCAGGAAAACGAACTAGGTCAGGTAGGGGGTAGAGTAAGTCCCCACTCCAGAGAGCTGGAAAATCTCAGCTTTAAAAAAATGCAATATGGGAAGCTCCGAGGTTTGTCTGGATCTCCTGAAAACCCCGTTTGGGGATGCCATGCTGCATGTCCCATGGAGAGGAGTCAAGCCAAGCCCAGGTGACCCTCAACGCTTTGTCAAGTCATGATCTGGTCTTTGGTGACCGAGTCCTGACAGTCTGCTCTCTACCTGTCCCAAACATATCACAATGATTTAAGCACCAAAGCTCAGCCACATAATTAGCAGAAGAAACTGAGGGTTTCTGCCATGAGGCTGTGGTTAAATTCGCCATTTATGGATTTCTGAGAGAAAGGAGACTAAAATGTTTTATAGTGTAGTTAAAAGAACCAGTGAATGATTCCCTCATGTTGAACATTTCCTAATGTCAGAAGCAGGGTGGATGACATAGAAATCATAAATCCAATCGAGAAGTGTTAAAAATCACTTTAGTCTGCCAACTTACTAGAAATTCAATAAAATGCTATGGGAGAATTTATTTGTGTATGCGCAATAGATATGTGTGAAATTAAACCGGCAGAGGTGTCCATGTGCAACACACGCATGACAAGGTGACGTTCTCCATCACTCACAAAGAGGGTAGAAAAGGCATGCAGGAAAACAATCCCCGATGGTTGAATGTGGGAGGTGAGAGGGGAGAGAGCAGGGTGACAGGACAGGGGTGGTTTCTTTGGGGCTGATTCCGCTCTCTGGCTGGTTGGCCCCATTCCAGCTGCATGCTGGGGATGGCCCCTGTGCTTCCAGTGAGGTTTGTTTGTTCGTGTTTCTTTTTTTCTTCATTCATCTTGTTTAACGTATATTAACTCACGTTCTGCCTGCGTGAAGCGGGACTCTTGAAAGGCAAGAAATGACAAAACACAGCTTTGTATTCCAGCCAGATTCCCTCTGAGTACACTCCTCCGGTGTCTGCCTCGGCATCCAGCTCCATCATCACATCCAACAGAGCCTGGGGCAAAGCTGGAGAAAAACACCCAGCGCATTCAATTTACAAACAGAAATAAACACCTTTTCAGCAGGTTCTACATAACCACTAAACAAAACCAAGGGAGAAAAAACCCACCCTCAACACAACATTTTTTATGTAGTTTGTGTGCAGTGGTGACCCTTGATTTTCTTGAGGAAATAACACTATTATGGAAAGATGTCTAGCACTGGGATCTCATCACAACCTCCTTTCTTGTTTCTGGAGGAGCTGGCGGTTTGGCTGCCGTGTCGCACCCAGCAGATTGCCTGGCTGTGCCTGGCACGGCTGCTCTCTCTCCCCTGGCGACACCAGCGTTGTGCCCCTAGACCAAAGCCATTTCACAGCTCCAGCCATCGAGACGCGTAACTTGACCAAGCAGCATTGGAGCGGGTGCAAATGAATCAGATATGAAAATGTCTGAAGCGATAAATTAACACATGGCAGGGGGGTGATAGCTTAATCCTTTCTACTCCAAACTGTACCTGACACCCATTACTGCTACGGGAGGTGGGACACTGCAGCGGTACTGGAGCGAAAATGATCATTCCCAACTGATTTAAGGCATCGCAATCAGTACAAGATGCCATCCTGGGAGGGAACCAGTGCGGGGTTTTATAGTGTTTGTACTCTGAATCCAGGTTAACCTGGCAGCGTGGTTCCCTGGGTTTCCTCGTTATGATTAACCTAGAAAGCAGGTGATTTAAGTTTAAGCAGGACTTTATTATTTAAAGTCTTTGGTGAGCGTCTGCTAATAACCGCTCATTATTCAAGTAAAGACTGATAATGTATAGCTAACACTCACATAATGTAAAGCATTAGTGCCGTGAATGGATACATTTATTTGGAGAATGATTAAACAACTAAGATAAAATCACCATATGCAGTCAGCATCTAACCATAAGCATGTTTATAGGAATTAAATATTTACTGCAAAGAACCGTAATACCTAGTTAAATCCAATATACTGAAAGTTTCAAAACACATTTTTTAATATCACTGATGTATATTTCTGCAATTCTTTCTTCCAGGAAAATAACATCAGCCTGGTTTTTAGCACTCATGGCAGATAAACAAAAACGTTGCTGCCAAGAACTTTATTGCAAAATTAAATGTCCTGGGAAATGTATTTAATTTGCTGCTTTCCCTAATACCACACCAAGCTCTTTTTTCAGGTACGCCCATGTAAACCGACCCTGACTTGAGGCTTTACCAGAAGGCTGGATTTTCTTACTTTCTGTTGCATATAGACTGAAACTGAAGAAACCTATGAGCTCACGGACAAACTGAGAGAGCACTTAGATACTTCTTTCCCCTTTCTTCCCCCTCTTGGCTGAAACTCAGAAATATGAGCACTAGACGAAAAGTCAGAAATCAGAATTTGAGCAGTCTTCATGCATCCCACATTTATCTGCTGGGTGCTGGGTTTTTCCTTGAAAACAAGCAGCCACTTGTGATGCCAAGACCTTTTGACTCCTTCAGCAGGTCAATAAATACTTACAATATGAAATACATAGATCTATAATAATCGCACATTCACGTTCTGTGGGTCAACTGACAGGACTGGTCACCAAATTCATTTCAAGCAGCCACAACCTGCCTGTAATACACTGGTCTGGGGAGAAGTGGATTCAGCTCCGATGCCTGAGCAAATACAACATAAACCCATGCTGTGGGCTAAAATATCAAGTCGCAACTTCGTTTTTGTCCAGCTTTGAAACAACCATAACTACATGCAACCCCTGTACTTAAGTGGCATTGATACCTCACAGGCTGTGCAACCCAGCATCACTTTAGAGGCATTTGGGGCAAGAAGTGGAGCCTACCAGAGCTGCAGATGCTGGCACTGTTTCTAAAGCTCGAAGTCCGCTGATGCATGAACATCTCATGGCTGGTTCTTGATGGTGGGGGGTCAGCTCTGCCCATCTCATTCACGACCAAGGGCTGGACATGGTTCTGCTGGCTGGGACTCATCATGCTACCCCAGGAGCTGCTTAAAAATCGAGTAAAGCATCATCCAAATGGTTTCCATCTCCCAGCCACGGAAAAACATGAAAATAGGAAAATTTCGGCCAGCAGTATCTGTGCTCTCCTAGGACCACCGAGGAGGGGTGGGTGCCGGTGCAGCCTCGCTGCTGTGTGCAGGCAGACCTGACCCTGCTCCGGCAGGGCATGCTGCTATGAAAGCACAATTCATCTCCCGGTGATGGACACTTTAGAGCGGTGTTTCTCGACTGTTTAGAGTTGAAAGAGCATCCAACCCTTTTGAAGAAAACCTACAGATCACCTTGGAAAGTGTCACCACAACCTGCCATCCAGGGCCAAAACTTTGTGTGCTCACTGCTTGTCTTGTCTCCCTTTTCAAGCCGTTTGGGTTTTTGTACACATGAGAGCACATGGGCATGTTTGGTCACCCCAAACAGTGTCCTAGATTGTGACTTCACAAT
Source organism: Buceros rhinoceros silvestris (assembly GCF_000710305.1). NCBI lineage: Eukaryota > Metazoa > Chordata > Aves > Bucerotiformes > Bucerotidae > Buceros > Buceros rhinoceros. The sequence goes on from NW_010419191.1 coordinate 24,538, forward strand.
GTCATATGGCTCACCAGTGGCTCCAGGACCAAGAGGAAACAAAGGTAGCCTGCAGTATTGAAAAAAGTGATGTATGTCCACATTCATACCTAACAAAATCTTAGGCATTACAGACTTGATTCTTCACCTCTTTGCAGCACGCGCATAGTGGTTTGCACTTGCGAAAATCCAGAGCAAACTCGACACTAACGCTACCTCTCTGACAAGGCAGTTTTATATACTCAATTACCACTGCATTATCTTTCATCTCTACTATATGTGAAAACAGTGAGAACCAAATATATTTCACTTACGGTTCCTTCATTCAAAAGAGTTTTGCCTTTGTCTTCCTTTACCCTGTTCACTGACAGCAAACTTCATGAATTAACTGGCTCATGGTATAACTCACGCATGGAAATCCAATATAACCTCTTGGCTATAAGCAGTAACACTTCGCTTATTGTACAAGAGAAGAATTTTTACTAGTTAATTAAGATTTGTTTGCTTAATTTTTTTCAGGCAGTTGGGGATGTTGCTGTTCTGTCATTTGGCTGGGAAAATCGTGATGTATACACTGTATAAAAGTGCCAAAATAAGAAATGTTAGACTGCGGTGTCTGTGGTAGTAAATCTTTTTTGTAATCCTAACTTCATATTTCCATTGAATTGTTCCTCTCGAGCTGTGCAGACAGTTGAAGGGTCTGAGTATAGTCACATATGCTTTGCTGCTGCTAACAGCCTGAAGTTAGTAATCCGGAGGCACACAGAGAGCGCGGACTGTGCTGTTGGCACTCCTCGGGCTGCAAAATATTACAGCACACCTTATATAGTGCTTGCTTTCGAAATTTCCTTTGCACTTTGTTTACTATATATTCCAATAGTGTAATATTAAACAAAAACAGTGTGTCCTGTGCCAGAATGATTGATTACTACACCATGGCAAGGTCACCTCCTAGGAACAGGCTGAGTGCAGTAAGGGCTGTCTGACTCATACAGTTAACACTATATCCGCATTGTATGAATGTCACCAGCAATCCAGTGATTTATTGCTTGGAAGGCTCTGTTCAATTTTTTCTGCCTGACCAAATTGCACATTTTCTAGAAAAAGAAGCAAAAATATTTCAGCACATGGATTACCCCAAGTCCTCATTTCTCCCACTAGGTTCAACGAGTCTTTTCAAAGATGCTGATCATCAAAACCTCATATTTTTCACTTTTTTTTTCCCACTCTCTTCTGCCAGATATTTGGCAAAAATGATTATTACAGTAATGAAAAGGTGCAGCAGAAGATTAAGGGTTTTTTAAATCAGATTTTGGTAACATCTGTGGGCCAGGAATAAGGGCAGCTGTATGTTCTGTTTCTTAATTTTAGTAAGATTTACTCTGGGTATAAAATATTAGCCCCGGGCGAAATTTAACTGGCTTAAAAGAGAAGAAATGATAGTCTTACAGAAACTACCTAACTCAAACTGTTTGAAAACAGTGACTGAGATTAATCCCTTTCGCTCTAAGAAATTCCTACTTTCTGACAAAGAAGATATAATTATAGATTGAGAGAAATGACTTTCAAAATTAACATTCCAGCGGACCCCAGCATAATAGATACATTCATGCCTGGTGTATCTGCATGGAAATCAAAGGAGATACATCATGTTTGAATCCAGGCTTTTATTTTTAGAACATACAGCACATCGGCAGCGTGCTGGCTCGCCCGCACCCTGCACACAGAGGGAGAGATGTAACTCAGCCCTGCACTCCGCTGGGAAACCAGGCTGGGGTTCCAGGCACCTGGCAAACCCGGTGTCAACAAAAGGGGACAGGGTTTGGGAAGGCATTTGGGTGCCTAAAAATCCAGGCAGGTGGAGTAGAAGGCATTTGGGTGCCTAAAAATGCAGGCGGGTGGAGTAGAGGTGGGTGTTGCAGCGTTTTCAAAAATTACCTTTTTCTGGTGGCATGTGCATCTGCAGGTGTCTTTTCCATACCCATAAATTCTGCTTTCTGTTTCTCTTTCCATCCCATGCCATCCTTGAATCTTCAGGCTTGGTCCTCACAGGAAAAAAAAATCAGCGGAAAATATGGTGTTAATATAACCCTCTATCTCAAAGAACAATTTAAAAAGTTAGGTAATGTATCTTAACAAAAGCTGCATAATGCATCAATTAATGCTGCATCTTGTGAATGGTATCTGACACACAAACCGAGATACAGAGGGTCTCCTGAACCTGTTACAATTACTCTGTTTTTTCTATTATGACAATAAGCGTATCTGTGCAATGAAGCTCCCATTACCCACCTGCCCTTCAAAGCGCTCTCTGAACATCAGCTCAGAGACCACGATTTAGGAAGCAATGACTGGAACCATCTTGGGACATTAAAGGGTGTCTTCCAGCTCTTTTAGTAGGTTTTTTATGCCAGGACCAGCATTTCCCCCAGCTGTTTTCTCCTGTTCTTGTTTATACCTGCAGACTAATTAAGTATTTAAATTTTAAATAGGAAAGAAAATTAATTTGGGGTGGAAAAGAGCAGGATCTCAGCACAGACGGGTATGCCATACCTTTGGTCTATTAAGTCCAAAAGCGTTCTGCCTCAACAAGGCTAGTTCATTGATTCAGCTTCCTCCAATGAAACAAATAGAAGACAGTGCAATGAAACAAAGCAAAAGTCAGCTGCACGGGCTAGACAACCCCAAAGCACCCACAGCAGAGGGGAAACCACGAAGCCACCACACTGCAGTGCTGCCAGGAGCTAATTCTGCAGCAGCTCCATTACCACCTGCACGTGACTTCGGTCATACTTCATCTTCTAATTGATATCTGCCATTGCCTCATAACTAACGATGACTAATGGTAATATCTAGAAAGACAAATAAAAGCTAATGCAAAACCATACTGTGGTGCAGTTCCCTTTGGAAAGCTCTCGGGCCATTAAGAAGCAATTTGAAGTGGAGATTGATGTGCCCTGGGGGTTGCTCCCAGGGATGCGGTGCCTCTCCAGCCCGCCGGGGCCTGGGGGGCAGCTCACCCGCTCCAGAAGCGAACACGCTCTGCAACCCTCTGCAACTGGTACCACACCGGAGCACAGCCGGGCCATGGCACCTCCCTGGCTCTGCCAAAGGCAAACGCAGCCTGAGACACCCAACTGCGCTGAGGTGCAGCCACCACCACGTCCAAGGGAGACAGCATCCCGCAGTGATGGCACCTTGTTCTCTCTGTTGTGGATTTCTCTGCATTTTTATCCACCAGGTCCTGTGACTTCTTAGATGTGTAATATCAAGGAATGAAACCCCCAAGGGCTACAGACAGACAGCAACAAGAGACGTGGCTTGTTTTCAACAGGTAGCACCTCGGACACACAAAACCAGGCTCGGTTATAACAACGTAATGGTTTGATTAAACATGATGATTTTTTGCGAGAGTCATCTAGACCGTTTTGGAAAAGTTATGCTCTTTTAATTACAAAGTTTATGTCACCCGGTGCAATTTTAATGTAATGATACATTAAACTGGACCTTGCGCTTGATGTAAGATAAAATTATTCATTGAATATTAGACCACTAGGCCACCTACTGTTCTTTTACAAATGGTTGAACTATCACGGGGTTACAGAACTTAACATGTAAATTGCAGCAGAAGTTATAATTTCTGTTGCAAATCCCAAAAGACTGTCATTTAAGTCAAATATATGAGTGAAATTTTGCCTCTGTGCTGCAATAATGCAGGGGAAATGACCAAAATCTGAACATATCTAAAGTAATTATTAACCCAATAAGAACACACTCTAAGTTATTTAATCAAGGACCTTAAAAATTATTAATGGAAAGTTCTTCGTATAAAAATGGAGTTTCAAACAGCAGCATTTAATTTTAGGGATAACAATACTTGATCTAGCCCATTAGTGAGATCTTTTGTAAAGCCAAGCAGCCTGCCTGTTTCAAAGCAATTCCTGCTCGTCTTTGAGATCATTACTCTCACATAAGCAAGAACAGATTTATAAAATGATCTTTTCTAAAGCAAATTTAATATTTAACTGCACACTGAAAACCTTGAGTAAGTTCAGCTAGATTAAAAACAAAAAACAAAACTGAAATCCCTGTGTAGAGCAGATTTGCACGGATCCTGCTCAGAAGCCCATTGAAATCCAGCCGATCGTTTCCCTTCATCCCCAAAGCCTTCGGATCGGGTGTATAAATAGGAGAGGGCAGTTGCAGGGAAATTATTCGCAGCGCCTGAGCTTGCCTCCCAGCCGCCGCCAAAGAGGAATCTGAGCAGTGACTGTGCATCACCCTGAATCTGTAATAATAGCACCTTTCCTGTCACTCTTTGTCCCTTCATTTTTAAACGCGATTGGGTCAGGAACAGGCAATTTACATTTTTATATAATCTTTGCTCAGGTGATTCAGCCGCTCTGACGTTTTAGCATTTTGTGTGCAGCTTCGGGTTTCACCTACCCTCCTCGCGCATTTCCATATGATGGGGGTCTGCCATCCTCGCAGCTGATACAGATCTATTTAGCTTCTCCCCCTTGCCATACCTGCAGCCTGTAGCAGGTTGTCAGGGAATGAATTTTCATTTTCTCCCCCGTGAGTCCATCACGTGGCTGTCACCAGAATTTGCTCTGTCTGAACTCCTCCATCCCCCTGATTTATGGCTGGTTGATGAGAGGTTGGAGGGCTCTCAGTGTAGCAATAATCTGCACCCTGGTTCGGCACCCATCTAAAGTTAGGATTTCCGATCTAAATATTTAGTCCCCCCGGTACGGCAATCATTTACGAAATTATTAAATAACTTTTCGTCGGACCGAACACCTTCGGGATATTTTTCTAGGTCAATATTCATCAGCAGACCCCGAATGTAAAGGTTAAGTGCACATTTCCTCTGCCAAATAAGAATGAATTTCAAACCTGATTGATTCTGGTCATGGAAACCGTAAATACTTACTCCAAATGGTAGATAGGTTACTAAGTCCACTCATTTCCACATCTGATATCGATAATACTCTGCTTCCCCCTTATCAGCCCCTCTCATATTTCACTGGAGCGAACGGTGCGCGGGGAGCCGGCCGTGCCTGTCGGGACTGGCTGATGGCCCCTGCCTTCCCCCGCGCCATTCTTCAGTGGTCCTTGAATCTTTCACCCCTGTCACTCCTCTTTCATCATTATCTGAGGTGATCGGTCAGCCCTGTGCCACCACCTGTCTCTTCGATCCGATGCCAACAGTGCTCCGGAAAACTGTCACTCCCGAGCTCCTTCCATTTATAGTGAGTCTCATTAACACCTCTCTTCCCTCTGGCCATGTGCCACTACAATTTAAGATGACTGTTGTTACTAAACACGCACAAAAAAATAGGTTAAAATAGCATTAAGAGCCTGATTTAAATCTATTAAAGCCTGACAATTTGGAGTTAAAATCTCCCTCCGTGTCTGCGCATGGTTGAGGGGGGTGTGTGCGTGCATGTATTTTATATTAATGTATTTATACCTGTATAAATATATATATGCATGTATTCCCCCTCCCGCAGTTTCCCCTCAGCCTCGGCATTGCACCTCGTCTGGGAACAAATGCCGCTGCCGGCCCCCAGACACAAAGCCCGAGTAAAGAGGATTTATGCCGGGGACATAAAGGCGGCTGCAGGAAAGGAGAGGAGAGGTGGTGGAGGCACTCGAGTGCTCCTGGGGACAGCTGGGTCCGGGCCAGCCCTGCCCCACTGGCCCTCATCCCGCGAAGGAGCTAAGTGTGTATTTATATTTAAGCATGTGGGCAACCCTGTTCAAGAGAAGAGCTCATACAGATTAACCCCACGCGTGACACTGCCTTCTTTCTCTTCACCTTGATTTTTCTGTCCACGAGCAAATGGGGATAATAATACCTGGATAGTAACCACAGTCCCAGAGCACTTCCCGGGAGGGAGACCGTGAAGGTACCAAGTTACCTTTTGAAAAAACAAAAATGTTTTTAAGCTTTTAGGCACCCGAAGTTTCTTTAATTATTGAAATGATATCAGGAGTGTGGACAACCTCTGAGCTGTGTGGGCGCACAGTAAACATTTTGCTGCTCTGTTTATATAATTTCATGACCTACAAGAGCTATTAAAGACCACTCAGACATTTTTTACTGTTTTCACTGCCGTACCTTCACCCTTGGAATGAGTTGGGATTTTCTTCTCTCCAACTCTCCTATGACATCTCCTTGTGGGTGGACCTTTCCACAGCCAACACCAGCTCTCCCAGTAAAAGCGCTGCTGGGGATGCCCTGGAAATAGGTGTAACCGCAGACTTCTTCAGGATGACCCGGCACTTACGACTAAGCACCTGTATAAGCCTTGACAAGGTCTGGAGCTTAAGGAGATTTCAGAGCTTGCAGTTTGTTCTGCTGAGAAAATAGCGTTAGGGAAGGTAACGTTCCATGGGGTGGGTATCAGGGAGCTGTGTGTGGCCACCGGCTCCGATGGGCCCGTGGGCACACGCGTGTGGATTTGCCCATCTGAACTATTCCAGTGCAATCAACATTTTACATGCAAACTAGCGCTGGAACGTTTGAAAATACAGCTTAGTTTTTAGGAAAACTCGATATTAAAATCAAGCAACAGGAAAGATTTTCTCTCTTACGAGTCTCAGCATACTAAGCATAAACATATATATATAGCAGTTTGGCATCTTAAAAATCAAACATAGCAGTTTTTATTGGGTTGGATTCAAGCCAAAACCTCAGGCTTGACCACCCCAAACTCTGAGAAAGTACAAGACCTTGAATTTAGAGCTAAAGCCAAATATTGCTACTGATTCTTGCTTTAATACCGAGCAATGTTATAATAATGAGCCCACTCTGGGACACCCACTGGGTTTAAAACATGAAGGCTCTTCTGCCTGCAAGAAGGGCTGCCTGTACAGAGCTGCCTGTAGGTTAAGGTCTCATGGAGTGAAGGGCAAGGAGCACTAAAAGGCAAGGAGAAACTAATCTTTCATTTAAAGTTTTTTTACTCTGAAATTTAGAAACAGCACAATTTAATTATTATTTTTTAAAATCTAAAATATTTACATACAGATCGAGATCTCGAATGCCAAGTCTGAGTGTGGAGTGCATTGGTTTTGCCAAATTACACACTGTGGGAAACAAACTTTCGCAGCAGAAGCACTCCTACGAGCCGCTGCAGGAGTGGGGCTGCTGTAGCACACGGTCTTCAGGCAGGTTTCTGCTTTTTCCAAGAGACATTCCCAGTTTTCAGACACATGGTGTTCAACCTGGGAAGGTTATATCTATATACTCTATCTACATGCTACATCTAGCAATGCTGAGCTCCATCCCTGTGTTCAGGCTAAACCACTGGAACAAAGCATTTGCACATCTTGCTATTTACTGCCCAACAAAATGCTTTCTCCAGTGTGGAGTTAGGGACCACCTGTGCCCAGCAAAGAAAACCATCGCACAGTGGATGGAGAGAAGTGACAAGTCAAGCCACAGCGCTCGAAGCAGCACTCAGGCAATTCACACAAACTCCACCAGCAGGCGGACATGCCCCTTCATACCTTCACGCATCTCTCTGCCAACTACGAATCTTTGCCTCCTCTGATGCCAGTTTTAGTGTCATCAACATATTTGCCAACCTAAGCCTTTTTTAAAACAGACTGTGAATTGTAGAACATTATTCAAAATAATCTGATTGAGACATTTAAAGTGTGGTCATCTAAAGGCATGATTTTTTTTTTTTAATTATTCTCCTCTTTTTGATCACTTATCTACACCCAATGGTTATGAATGTAAGCAAAAATGCCTGAATGCTGTGAAATGACGTCTCTGAAACACGTTGGTGCTGTGGTGATGTAAACATGGACACCCAGGAGAGCAGTATGGTGAGATGGCACCTTACCTCCTACTTCTGAGGGTACCATTCCCCGCGCACAACCCTCTACACTCTGTTGTACCACATGGAAATGCAAACCCAACAAAACCGAAGCTCAGCATCCCAGAGCGAGGCACAGGCTTGCAGATCTCACAGCACAGCCCTCGCGGCGTCTCTGCACAGAGCCCTCACTGCACCAAATGTTTAGTGGCATCTTCCTGTCATGTCAGTGTTGGGAATTGTATTTCTGGTCCTGAAGTTTGCTTTCAACATTATTGATCATGCAATCTTGTTCTATGACCTGGAACATGTCTGTCAACAGTGTTTCGTAGTCTTACAATGTCCAAAGTCGCAAAGGAAAGTTACTGTCATGAGCTTGGGGACAAGTCATGCTTTATGGCTACTCCAGTGCATTAAAGTGCATTAGATTTGTCCATTTGCCAATCATCACTTATTTACTTTTGCGACGTTAAATAATCTAAACGCAGCGACTGCAGATTGATTGTCAGGCTCACGGTACCTAGTTATGGTTTCCTTGGAGCAGCACGGGCGCCACGCTGCCCGTGGGGAAACCCAGGCGTGGTGTGGCACAGCCACCTGGGCTCAGTCCTGCCTCGTCTCCTGCTGACCTCGTCACAAAGGTCTGCCCTGATAAAATTAGGCAAAAAAAAAAAAATAGGCTTAAATATCACTTGCTTATAAAAAGCATAAAAAATTTTTTGTGTCACTCATCGCCCTTGATCCCCATGTTAACTTTCTAATGATGAACAACATCGGTTTCATTATTCTTTCCCGTCCATCCTGCGTGCTTCACGTTCTCCCTTAGAAGAAACATCTGTTATGATGCTGATGCTGGAAGAAAAACCAGGGATGGTTAAAAGTTATTGCACTGTTAGTGCTCCTTATCCTGCTCACAGGCAATCGTTGATTTTTTTTCTTCCCCTCTCCAGGTCTTGTACCTGTTTGCCCAACGTGCAGGTTTGCAGGTGGTTCAGGAGCAGGGCTCTGCCTGCACTGCCAATGTTCACAAAGCATCACGCAATGAAATCCTCCCTCCCAGCACCAGTAAACACAAATAACATCCAAAGGCAAGGTAGCATGCAGGCACTTTTCTCACATTTTTTGATTTTGTGGGGTTTTCTTCGGGTTGTTAAAGCTGATATCGCAAGCACGAATCATTCCTCAGGAAGGGAGGAAGGAACAGCAACAGTAATTGAAGATGGTGATTTTAATGATGCAACTCGGTTGCACAGAGTTAATTTTTTAACTAAGTTTTCAAGTGACTTCTAACTACATATGGCATATTTTAGGTGTATCTCAATCCAAAATGAGTCTGAAAAATATGACAGTCTAAAAACCTTACCTAAAATCTGTCCCTATACAGATTGGGTTTTTTAAAAAAAAAAAAACGAAAACAAACCCAAAAAACCTCATCCACAGTCTCTGGCTAAATCATCAGTGGTTGATCATCGTGTACCAAAAGTAAACTCTTCTTAAACACAAATGAACACAGAGCTGATGGCATGAGGAGCAAACTCTAGCACTCCCACGAGCATCATTCTTCATTGTGTTTTGAGGCTAAACAAGGCTTAGGTGAACGTCCCTCCCTGCCTCTACAACCTCTTCACACGTTTTAAATAATAACTAAAGAAAAAGGTTATTCTTGGCTCAAAATCATTTGCTATCACAGGTCAGTGGGTTTCACTTCAGATTTGTACAGTCCCTCATATTTAACTATAAAGGTTGCTACTGTACAGTGAGAATAATGAATGACAATTAATTTCTTTCACTAAACTATTTAACAAGACATTTTTCCATCATTTCAGAGAAGGGAATTTCCCAGTAAGTGTTTATTTGATGTTCAGTGTAGTAAAGCTTTAGATCCAACCGTACTGCAAGTAAGCATCAGCAATAGCAGTAAATAATAATAATAATATTCTCCACAGAGTATCAAGATGCTACTTGCTTTGACAAAAATGCTTGTGCTAACCACAGTTCACCTATGGACCATGAATTCATGGGGAAAGGGGCATGTGAGAGGTCTACAGCCCCTGGTGCATGCAGACACACGTGGCCTGTACGCCACACCAAAGGTCCAAAAAACATTCATAAAGTTTTCCTTTTCCTGTTACATTTTCTTTCTATCAGGCTGTCAGTAATGAAGGTAGGTAAAAGGCATATCCAGAGCCCAGATTTTTGCAGTTTGCCGCTGTCCACCTCAGTCTAACATGCATGGAGGCTCCATCCAGCCATGCCTGTAGACCAGGCTTCCAGGAGGTGTTTAGAGAGCTTCAGAGTTGGGGAAATAAGAGGTGGTTGTGCAAACAAACACATAGCTCTAATTTAGAACACAGGAAGCCACTGCTTTAATGGTACCATCATGTTATCCAAAGGTGTCTGAGGGTGCCGGGCACACCAGGACATTGGGGAATGAGCAGCCTTTCAGTCTTCATTTGGCATTTCTTGCAGCTTACGCCGAAGTTCCTCCTCTAAGGATGCTTGTTCATCCCCGAGTTCAAGCCTCTGACCTGCTGATTTGTTTATTTTTGTTGTTGATTTGCCCATCTGCTGATGTTTGTTTTGTCATTTGTTTACTTCAAGTTAATGTTTCTTTGATTTTATTGTGGAGCACTATGAGGTCCTAAATGATATGGGCATGTATAAAAATAAATGATGGTTATTTATCATTATCATTATTGCACTTGGCCAGGCCTTTAGCTCACTAAAGAAACTGCTGTGTTCAGGGGGCTCTGAGATTTTACTTTTAATCTTGGGGAGATTTCTAATTTCTAGAATATACATGTAATAATGAGCTGCCTCAGAAAACCATGATCTTAATTTTCCTGAGCATATGATGAGACACGTTAATCATGACAGGTAGAAACAACCCAACCCCCTAAATCCCACTTTCTAGCTCAGCGTTGGACTCCTTCTACCATTTTAGCTATTAGTATAAAAAAACCCAAGAGCAAATACTGATGAAATCTGTGGAAGACTTGTAAAAATTCAAGCTGTCCCCAGCTAAAGTGGGAAATAAGAGCATGGGTTCAAGAGCAGGGAATAAAGCAAGTAAAGTACCTGCCTGGCACAGGGAAATGGAAGAAGGTTAACCAAGTTAATCTTCCCCAATTTCCTCCACCCCTCGCAGAAGGCCTCCAGGCTGAACGGTCATTAGGAACCATATAATTGACTCATCCACAGGATTTCCTTTTTGTGTTCTGAATTATGGCAGATTTTCCACATTCTTCTCCTTCTTTTTTAATTTTAAACATTTGAAGCATTAAAACAGCGGGAATCCTTCTTCTACAGGTAGAAGATTTGTCCTATTAGCGAGAACACAGAGCCATTTCTAATTCAGGACACCACTACCACATATTCCCCGGCACCATTAAAATCTGCTGATTAACCAATGGACCAATGGATCTCCGTGTGCTATACAGCTGTCACATCAGATGTTTTCTCTGCTACAATCGGTGTGTAATTTTGCCGGGTTTAAGTGCAGAAGAGGGGAATTTCCTTGTGATGGTACAAATAATTCATCATGGGCTCTGGCTCAAGATTGTTATGAGGGAAAGAAATATCTCACAGTTATACTGTAGTTCATCCTACACCTGACAAGAGAGTGTTTGGCACATATAGTGGAAGCCTGATAAAATGTTTTAAAATCAGACACCGAAAAAGAATTGCAAACGAAATTCTTCTTCAAAATCATTTTGTGCTGAATTATTTCCTTTTTCCTTGAAAGCCCTCTTAATATACAGGAAGCATAGCAGGTCTGCTATTAGATGGGGGCGAGAAACCGCTCGTTTCATAGCGAGGCGCCTTCGTTTTTGTTTTGTTTTCCAAACAGATTTTAAAACCGGCGAGGAGCATGTCCTATAGCAAACAGTATAAAACAAATGTTGCTAGCTTTGCTTCATTATGTGGTACATTGTCGTTTTATGCATGTACGCTGTGTGAACAAGAGGGTTAAAAGTTAAACAGTAGCCTAGGGCTAACACACTTGCAAGCTGAACAGGTACAAAATAGGCTTTTGTTGCTTTCAAACTATTACTGTATGTCTTTAGCAGAAACTAACAGAACGGGCATCTGTGTGCAAAAATGTATTTCCTCGCCATCTCAGGTATTGTGAAATGGGACTGGTTTAATGGCTGAAATGCCCATATGACCTTTAATCCAAAGTCGTAAATTTGTCAGTGTCTGGAGCTGGCAGGATATCATTCCTAATGAGGCTAGTTCGTAGGACTTTGTGTATCAGAGTGCCATCGGAGAGGAAGGCGGCGAGTAACCTCACGTGAATTCAGGGTATGGCGTTGGTAAATCATTAAAGGGAAATAAAGGAGAGAGCTGT
>NW_010419191.1:36848-44785 GCF_000710305.1 Buceros rhinoceros silvestris
GCATAAAGTGATGAAGAAATAGTGAAACACGGCGAGCCCAGGTTATTCTGTATTTCATAAAATGATAAATAACTGCTAGTCATGTTTATGTATAATGAATTACAACCCTGCTACATTTACCTTAGTAACATTTTACAGAGGTTGTATTTTACTCCCAACTACCAATTATGTCATCATCCTGGCATTTACCTGGACGTAATGATACACAGCAAACCCATTCTAGTAACATAACTCATTGTTTAAAAGTGTTTGTAAAGCCATACGGCATCCTATCGACTCATAATGACTTGGATATTGCTATTAAATTTTACAGATTAAAGTTTACTAAATCTTAAAGTCTTGCACCAGTTCCAATATTTCTTATTAATCCTGAAGGAAAAGATGCTCAGCTATTTAAATGTCAAAAACTATGGAGCCCTCTTTAAAAATAAAAGAAACAACCCAAGCCAGGGAAAGGGTTTTTATTAAACAAAGACACACGGCAAGGTAACTAACCCTGCAGCTTTGGTGTATGAATTTTAATGGTTCATTTGACCCATCACAGGAAGTTTCTCGCTCCATCGTTGTTGTTTCTGTGGAAAACAGGCTGGGAAGGGCACAGACACTTCCCACATCTCAGTGAAGGTTTCATTTCTGCGGAGCTCAAAGGCTTGGTCAGAAATATCTACTGTAACATTATCTTACATTTATTCAATTTAATTTCAGTTTGGGAAGGATAGCATATAGATCTTTTTATAAGCTTGTAAGGTCACCAAATTTAAATTAAAGTGACCTCTTTTAAAGCACATTAATAAAAGTACTATGTGGAGGGAAATTTAATATGAATGGTTAAAATGCATGGAATTCAGATTTTACTGTCAAACAGCTCAATTAAACAAATTGAATTTTTAAGCAACAAAGGGGAATTGAATCAAATTAGAAACAGAGTGGGATCTGAAATGTGGACATTTATGAGTGATAGTCACAGGGCCCTCCAGCAGTGAGTTTTCTTTATTTGTTGCCTCAGCAGTTAGAGGGGTTGGCAGGCTGCAACACAAAAGGATAAAAATGTTCACCATTGAAACACAGTTTTTGGCTCCCAATAAATCATCTGTCACTTCATCACAGCCCAGTAGATAATGAGCAATAAAGTTTTCACACTCAGGCAATGAGGAAGCAGACACAAGAAATACAGCTAAAGCTGCTGCCTCTCTTTTCTGTAAGCGCAAGGTGCTTTGTATAACAAATGACCTCTGAATTTCTGGAAAAGAATCATTCCAGCCTCAGTAAAATAAACCATTTGATGCACTAAAAAAAAAGTAAAACCTAATAACAATATTTAGTTCCTTTAATGAAAGAAATAATCACTTTATATATATGAGCTACAGCCATCTATAACAGGAAGAGATTCCAGGGTATTACCTCTGAAGTTGACTCTCTACTGCCAGCAAAACACGTTGGTGAGAACACAATAAAGCTGCACAATAATTTGAAGTGAGATTGTTTGCAGGGATTCAGAAGACATTTGTGGTTGGAGCCTGATCCCATGAGGTTGTCTCAGCCAGAGCTCCCCAGCAATGCCGGATGCCCACCGCTTCCCAGGCGTGCGCCGCACCGCGAAGGGCGTCCCAGTAAGAAGGTGCAATGTCATTAGGCCAAATTAATTGCAAAGAGGTCTTGTCTTGATCAGGACATTTTTTAAAGTGTTATTTTTAGCAGTATTTTACTTCATTCTTATACCTTCTAACTGCCGTTTCAGTGAATATTTTGCAGTTGTTATTGCACAACCCAACAAAAAACTGTTGCTCTTAAGTTCGCAGTCATGTTTTTGTTGGTTTTTAATCTGAAGTTTCAGCTTACGGGTAGTGCTAAATCTACTCATAATCCAAATATCATATCAAAGACATTTCAGCAAGGGTATCTGGGCTGGCTCCAATCAAAGTCTAGCTCACATGAAAAACATATCTGTCAAAAAGTCACAACGCAGCCCCTAAACCACATGAAATGTATCATACACTGATTCACTCTTTTACTTTATATCAGCATTTGAAAGGACTTGAAGTAAAATAGTATCAGATATTCTTGTCATATGCAAATGACAATGTTTGCATAATATGTCAAGGTAGAAAAATGCAAATAAACTTTGGCAAAGTCAGTACTTTAGTTGTTCTTTTGTATGGCTAATTAGCAACTTGAAAGGAAACGGAAAGCTCCTCTGTTCTGAACTGTATGTCAGCTAGAAAAAGGCACCAAAGCTCCTCGTTTCTGGACCACGTAAGATGAACAATTAACATCTCCGTTTTGTTGAGCTGCTCCTTATACAGGTTGTTTATCGGCTTCCAAAGTTGAGCAAGAAGACACAGCCCTGCTAGAGCAAAGGTCACACAACTGGAAGTGGAAAAGGCCGTTTTCTGCTGTTGGAATGGTGTAAATCCACACAAACCTCCCTGAGAGAAAAGAAACTTTGGATTTTCCCCAACGTAACCACGCAGCAGAAACGAGCTCCAAAAACCTACAAGGATGGACCTTCACGACAAACACATCAAAAAGGCTTTTCAGCAGCTCAGAGCCTGTCTTAGTTCGTTACGAGGTCTTAATACTGTGCGGGGAGGTTTATGCTGAATTCTTCCTATAATATTAAGGATGTATTATTTATACTGACTGTAGCCACGCCGTAGAATACATGAGTAGAGTTTGTTTAGCAACAGAGTGAAAAAATATTTGCTACAGGGGCAGTCTGGCGATATTGCTTGTTAAGGCATGCTATTTGTAAGCAAATTTATATGAAAAGTATGCAATGTCTAATACTAAACTACTCCAGCCCCAGACTGAAGGGTGATTTTACAAACGTCCTGCAGCACTCAATCATTCCTTCATTTTAATGTCTTTATTTTATGATTTTGTTGATGAAATACTACTTACCCAGTGCTCAAAATTCCTTTTAGGCTGCAGGCACTGGCTAGTTGACACGGCAAGCCATATTTTACAGCTATATATTTCAGCTTTCTCTGTCCAAGTTGGAGGACACAGTAGCCAAGATGGTTTTTCATAGTAGAAATATATTTTCATATTTATTTATTGATTTGACTAATGTATCTATTTTTCAATTCACATGCTTATGTTTCAATCCATTAAAGTGATTCATGGTCAAATAATATGTTATTGCAAGTACAAAGAGGAGATAAAACCACTGTACGCTGGCTATAACGCAAGAATAAAAATAATAAAAATCCATTGCATGATTAAATATAGTTTTTAATCCTCAAATCATCAAGAGTAAACTGATGGTTTTAATTATTTTTCTTTAAAATAATTTGGATTTTTTTCCTAAGTAAAATGCAATTACCCATTAAATCAGTTCTCAGAAAGAAATATTCTTATCCTAAGTACTCAATGTAGAACTAACGTAAAGCATCAAATTGCTGTGAAAATAAAAAACTCGAAGGGCTTTTAATTAATTAAAATGAGAATTAAGCGGCAACTGGCAAAGGAATGCTGTGCCCATCACCTCCAGGTCAGGGTTGGAGTAAAGCCCAGCATGGCGGTGGCTTGAAATTGCAGCTGCAATGGCTGGAGACTGCTCAGTATCGCATCTGAAATTGTTGGGCTTGCTCCAGTTGTTTTGAGACAGACAAAAAATTCCACAAAAAAGCCAAAGGAACCCACCCGTGGCGGGGAGCATCATCCAGCCCCAGCCGTGGGACTTCTCCAGCCCCCAGAGCAGAGCCCAGCCTCATTCTTGCACTACTGTGAAGTATTTCTCACTGTTTTGTCCACAAAAATTGGTCTTTTCTCCTGTCCTTCACTCCTGAACTCTGAAACTTCACGATAAGCAAAGCCAATGCCAGAAGATGCCTTGGGGGCTGGCCAGAGAGAGGTGCTGCCTCTTCAAACAGAGGTCAGCACACCTGCTGCCCAGACACAGGAGCCAGGCTCAGCTGCAGGATCATCCGCAACATGAACATGAATTGGGCATGTCAGGGTCAGGAGGACAAAACCTCGTGGAGGACATGCTCCGCTCAGACCGCCCGCTGCAGCCTGAAGAACGGAGCCACCGCGGGGTTTCCTGCTCAGAAAGGATCTTTTATTCATGAATGTACACCTTCTTCAGAGCTAGAAAATATTTTCCTTTTTCCGGAAGAAAGCTTATGTGTTTTTCAAACCAATACCTGGAAGGAATTTATCAGCATAACTTGCAGATTTTACCCCCTAAAGCTCTGAAATGCAGCATTTCTTCCCAATTAAGGTACCTGTGTGCTGTTGGTGGGGTTAGGTAACAGAAATGCCACTCATGCCCATTTCTCATGTCCATGTCAGGCAGAGACAAGCCACTCGCCTATAGAAAAAAAATATACACCGATAAAGTAGTGTACGTAAGACAGGCTGCTGGATCCCGTATCTCTAGAATTCTGTATGAAAATCAAAGCCGAGGGCTGACCTCCTGCCATCAGGTTTCAGGCATGTGGATGGTTCCAGATTCTGGCTGTAGCACCACAAGAAAAAAACAAAGCATCATATTGTTGGAAGAAGCTAAGAATCTTGGATGTTCTGACCCTGAGATATCAGGAAGGGAGCTCTGTTACTGAAAGAGGTTTGCTCAGCAGTCACTCAAAATCCCCCGTCTCAAATCCGAGCTGCCAAAAATTAACTCATTACATATCATTAATCACTTTTGGAAATAAAAGTTTCAGATTCCAGGAGGAATAAAAGAGAAAGAAAAGAAAAAGGAAGTAAGGGAGAGAAAGGGGATGCTTTTCATTCTCTTTTCTCCATTTAAAACAAAAGAAAGGCAAAAATACATCAAATGAGTTTTAGGGAGTCATTTTAGCTGGGAGTATGGAAGAAGCCACTGCTCATGGCAAAGACAAAGGAACAACACCCCCAGTAACTCTAAATATCAGGAAATGAGGAAGATAATAAGCCTGAGTGAGAGCTGAAACTGAAATGCAAAGGACAGAGAAGTAGGCCCACAGAGGGGGAAGATTCAGAGCCCGTAGTGAACAAGTGGGGTGACATCCTCATTTATACTCCAACCCTTTTACACTTACTGCAAGGCCCGTGATGAATCAGTAATTATAGATCAGCCATGGGAAATACCGCCCATGCAGGAGCTGAGGATGCTGTAGAAATAACTGGAAACGGGGACGCAGTGCTGGGAGGGTTGGGGAGGAGGGCAGCGCACATCACCGCTCGGCTCAGCGGGCAGCTGGGGGAACCCGCCGTAATTCGGACAGGCTTCAGAGCCGGCTGAGTTGCACCATTTCATTTCTGCACCCTAACGCTGGGAGAATGAAAAAGGTGGTTTAAAGTCACCTTAGCTCCCCCTGGGAAGCAGAAGCACAGAAGGCTGTCAATGTGTTGAGGTAGAGCAGCTGAGAGGCTCTGGAGAGAGAGAGCTAAATGAATAGAAACTTGTTAAATGATGTGAGTTAATGAGAGCATTTTGGAATTAACCAGCTTCCATGACTTTAAATAAAACCCCAATGTCATTTTAAATTAGATTTTGTACATTTTTAAAACCATTATTTATTTATTTATTTTTCGCGAGGTGCATTGGTGGGAAAACGAAAGCATTAAATTTTAATTCCCTCAACCCACTAGTGGTCAAGTACTGGTACTTCTTTAGAATGACTTTGGGAACATGGGGACAGCAGCAACAGCCAAGAGATTTACCAAGAGGTGGGGAGTCTCTCCCTCCATGCACTCACTGACTGTGGATGTGAGGAGCTGAAGCTCCAACCAAGAATGAGAATGCAGGTGATGGGGCCGCCATCCTCCAACCATACAGCATCGCACTGGTGCCTCCAGTGAGAGTTTTGCTCAGCAGATGAACACAGGATGGCTGGACAGCCTTGCCACACCCTGTCTTGGTGCCATGCTGTCGACTGGGACTGGGAATAACGGCTCTCGATGTGAATATACCTTAATTGCTCATCACTTTCCTTGTTCTGTTTTTACGGCACTCAGGAGTGCTGAAGTGGCTGTAACTTCTAAAATTTTTAATTGTTTTCATTATCGTTACCTGGCCAACTTCTTCAGAGGCAGATTATTTTAAAAGAAAGCCTCCCAATACCAATGAGTGGAAGACGAGGGAATGTGCTTTGAAGGAAAATCAAGCACCCAAGTGCTTTCCAGGTGAGCCTGGCTGGTAGATGAAGTCAGCTCCTGCATCATACCTGTGCTGTAAGATTTCAAGATATATTTCTGAAAGCAGTTTTCTGCACCATTTGTACATTAGCAGCTATGCTTTCTTCAAAGCACCTTAGGAGAAAAACGGTCCAGTGGGGTAGGCACCAACCTGGGGCTCTGAGGGCTAAGATTTAAATCTCTTTTTTTATGACATGCTCATGGAGACCCTCAGATCAGACCGCTTCTGGAATTTTCATGCGATTCCACTTCAAGACCTTCTAAATTTACTTTTTATTCCTTTATTTGTATTGTAGTTTTTTACAGGTACAAAGTGGGGATGCTGGCACGGGCAGTGTCCCAAGAGCAAAGTGAAATTAAAGGCTATGATGATGTCCCTGGCACCACAGTCATAGATGCTATGAAAATATTTGAGTCAAATATAATTAATGCTGCTTACAGGGTGGCCATTAGTTGCCCTTCTACGGCACTTCACAGCCTGCAGAACTGTTTTAGCAGGAAAGAAAAAGTCTGGGATGATGGTGAGTTTACACAACTGTTCCTTCAGTGGGGTGGGGTCTGGCTACACGCACAGCCGGGATAGGAGTTGTCGCAGCAGGCTCCCTCCGAGGACAATATACAACTCTCAGGGGTGGGCAGGGAGATTCCCCTAAGGCATTTCTAAGTCTTATCTGGCTTTATGATGCATAAGCACCAAAAGCAATACCCAAAGATACTGCTCTGGGCAAGAGCCTGGTATCTTAAAGGAAGAGTGGCCAAAGTGTAGGGCCAGATCCTGGGAGTTAACGGTAAGGATGGCAAAAATACCGGACTGCAATACGTGGACTGTGACTGTGTAGAAGCTATAAACTGGTCACAAAATGGAAGAAGAAAGAAAGGGTAAAGAAGAAGGATGGGGTGGGGGACACACAAACCCCACGGCTGCTCCCCACATGCACCAACACAGAGCCACAGTAAACTTAGCACCAAGCCGCAATTTAAAAATTCACAGAGCTTTTATATGATAATTACTGTTATTATAACTGGCCCATGAAATAAACACCTCTCCCAATTATAGAAAAGGCATGAGGTCCTTAAGAGACAGAAATCTCACAGTAAGATTTGCTTTCCAGCGTAACGACACAGAGTGAGAGGAGGGCAAGATGAATAATAATAATATTATGGTACATATAATGTATGTTTTAATTAGCTAAAGGTAATCAAATGAGGTTTGTCACGATCATATTAAGGTCAGGTCTCCACATGGTTTCATCAACAACATATTAAGACAAGGGAGGTGATGCCAAATTGGGGTTTAAACCTAATCAACATAATTAAACAAAGCAAGAACATGTGTTTAGAGCTACACCCATTTTACTGATCTCTCTATTTTAATTACTCTTGTAGAGTAAATATTAGTACCAAAATAACTCTTAATTAAATTTTTCCCATACAAACAGAAAACACAATCTTCTTTTAACTTGCTATTTTTGTGAAAGGATGTACAATATCTAGGTCTTTTGTAGTAGAAACCATTTAAAAAGTGTGCTCAAATTATGCTAAACAGCCTCAAACATTCCAATGTATTGACATACTGACTTCTAATGTGTGGGAAAGGGGAAACTACGCTGGCCTAAAAAAGTCATGGGAAACCATAAAAACAAACTAAGCATAATTTAAACTGATCGGATGCTTCCTTGTAAGAAGTTCTTAGTTTCTAAATACAAGATGTGGACATTGAAATGTGGTCAAGTTATGACTTAAATTAGAAAAACATGTTTTCTCAGGTTTCTATCTTGCAATATTTGGCACGATTCAGACACTGGGGAAAG
>NW_010419191.1:44883-45521 GCF_000710305.1 Buceros rhinoceros silvestris
AAAGAGTTATGTCAGTAACGTTTTCAGAAGTGCCTAAGTGGCTTTGCCCTTGGTTATGCTGAAGTGGGACTTAGGTCCCCAGAAGTCCAGAGGACATGTGTTTGTGAGGCCTTAGGCGTGTTTAAAGGTGCCTGAAAAAGGTACAGAGGCATTTTCAAATTCTGTTCAGTGTTTTAAAATTCTGACCTGAAGGAGGTGACGTCTCCTTCACATCTACTCTGCCTGTAGATATTTTCATAAGTACCAGTTCATGGGATATACCCAATACCCACCCAGGTGACCTGCTCCAAGCTGGTGTAAGCCTGCTGCTGCTGGTGGGATTTCTCCCAATTTAGTTGATAAGCAAAAGCAGAACCAGGTCTGCTAACAGAAGTTGCAGCTCAGAAATACAGTCTAGCTACATACAGGTCCTCCTGGCAGTTGTGATTAGCAAAAACGCTGCGGTGTTCTGATGTCCTTGCATCTTGTGTAGAAAGGCTAAAACTGGAAATCAAATTTTCACAGAAACATTTCGATTGGACAAGACCTTTAAGTTCATCTGTTTCCCAGCTCTGCCAGGTCCCCACTGACCGCTGTCCCTCAGCACAACATCAACACGGCTGTTACCCTTCCCCACGGATGGGGACTCCAACCCTCGC
>NW_010419191.1:45744-81356 GCF_000710305.1 Buceros rhinoceros silvestris
ACACGGCTGTTACACTTCTCCAGGGATGGGGACTCCACCACTGTCCTGGGCAGCCTGGGCCAGGCATGGACAACCCCAACGGGAGAGAAATTGTTCCTCAGAGTGAACCTCAATCTCCCCTGGCGCAAGTTGAGGCCATTTCCTCTCGTCCTGTTGCTTGTTATTTGGGAGAAGAGATTGACCCCCACCTTGCTCCAACCTTCTTTTTCACTTAGAAAGGAAACCAACTAAAATATGCACCAGGACAGGGGCTTTTCTGCTGCTGGTCTCCAATGTAGCATGGCAGGAGTTAAAAATGTAAGAGCAAACAGTTACTAAAGCCGCACACAGTGCAGCCTGCGCCATGCTGAGCCCTTCGAAGTACGGCACTGGCAAGCGCTGGCATGAACAGGACCCCAAATGAGTTAAGAAGTCTTCCACTCCATCACGAAGAATTGTTCTCTAGAGTAACTACCAGCAGGGAAATGCTCTAAACCACTTACCATATGTGGCTAAGAAGGGTCTAATTTGTCCATTTGGAAATTTTGCCTCTTTTGAAAGGATAGTTAATTTAAAGTAATTTATTTCATAGGTGAAGCTTTATTCAGAGTGGTTAATATATCACCCTTGGTTGCCTGAACAATTAGAAATTGTCACCAAAGAAAAATGTCGCAGTTCATGTAAATAACTATTTACCTAAAGGAAATGGGAATCCACAAGAGTCAGCATACTTTAATGAGCCATGACAATAGAAAAAAAAAAAAAAAGCCAATGGTACACTGCATCTGCTAAAGCTGACATTGCTTATGGTTAAAATTGGCCAAAACAACTATTATTTGTTTTATTTCATGTCAGAAATAATGCAGCTTGAAATTTTCAACAAGCAACATGAGTCCTGACCATTTGTTACTTTTAATGGCCTAATTGTTCTCCTGGCAGAAATAAAAAATTAGGGCACTTATGTCATTTACCTAAATTTCTAATTAATGCAATGGTAATAGAGAAACTGGAGCAGAAGAAAAAAAAAAAGTTGGGTGAAAAATGTTTCTCCTGGCCTTTCCACAATTTGTTAACTTTCCTACAAACTTTTGTTTTTTAACAGCAGGTAGACTGATCTCTGCAGAGATGTGTCATTGTTTCCCAACTGGACAAAGCGTGCTGGCCACTGAAAAATATCACTTCTTCCACCTGAACCAGCGAACAGTCGCAATAAAAGCACCAACTGTAGCACAATGTTCTTTACGCTGCCTCAAAGGAATATGCCCTTAAAACGATGTAAGAAATATTATCCAAAACCAGGTAAGAAATGCACACTTCAGGCTGCAATCCCATCCACTGCTCCGAGTCCCAGCTGTCCAATGCATCCTGCAAAGCACAGCGCGGCCAGTCTGTGCCCTCGTTAGGATGCAGGACAAAGAGAAATTTAACTTTGACTTTCACGCCCTCTGCACTTCAAACCGTCACCTCCGGAAGGCAGAAGGGTTATTCCTCTGCGTTGTTTTAGCAGAGCAGTAAACTGCAAAGATGCTTCCAAGCCATGTGATTTTAGCTTCTCTCGCTTCACCTTGTTACAGAGGGAAGTGCATCAAAATGCATCATCACACTTTGGAAACACCTCTAAAAGTGTCTTGAATTTACTTTGTCCTGCAGTACTGGCAAGTGTCCACAATCTTCTCAATACTTATTGTTGAGGCGACATGGAGGAGGCTCAAGGTTATCTTCATTTACACCCACCATCAAGATATTTGCACCTCCTTCTTTGAAAAGAGGCCACACGTTGATCTTGACACCAGTAATGCCATTGAAACATTGCTGTCAGGAAATGCACAAAGGCAGAAAATTGAGGCAATTTTAAAAGGAGCCCTAAACAAGGGTTTGTCCAATGAGGTCTGCAGAAAATTGAGACAATTTTAAAAGGAGCCCTAAACAAGGGTTTGTCCGATGAGGTCTCCAAGAAAGGTCAGGTGGAGACGGGCTCCCATTTCTCAGCCGTGGTTAGATCTGCCTGAGGTGCCAAGAAATGAGGTCTGCAGAAAATTGAGACAATTTTAAAAGGAGCCCTAAACAAGGGTTTGTCCAATGAGGTCTGCAGAAAATTGAGACAATTTTAAAAGGAGCCCTAAACAAGGGTTTGTCCAATGAGGTCTGCAGAAAATTGAGACAATTTTAAAAGGAGCCCTAAACAAGGGTTTGTCCGATGAGGTCTCCAAGAAAGGTCAGGTGGAGACGGGCTCCCATTTCTCAGCCGTGGTTAGATCTGCCTGAGGTGCCAAGAGGGTACCATAAAAGTATTAAGAAAGTGATGGGTTTCCTACTGCTTTACAAAACTCTTCCCCTGGAAGAGATATTCAAGTAGAAATGCAATTAAACTGTAAGAAAACCACAAGTAAACCAAGAAGGCATAGTAAAATATTCCAATTAATGTCTAAGGTGCTTTACTTAAGGACCAAACGGAAGCAAAGAGAGGAGATACCAAGAAGAGGATCTGAGTTTCAAATGTGAGATCTGAGTCACAGTTAAACATCAGAGTCTGCTGAAGGTTCCCGTGGATAGTTCATCCTCGCAGTGGGTGAAAAGGTTTTGCTGTTTCTGACTGCATCTTCATCTGCGGACACACATGCCAAACACATTCCCAGCAACTTTTCCCCTGAATCTTTGTTGATTAAAAGCAATCTTTGCTTTAGAACTACATGAATCCATGACCTGGAGCATCCTGCCTGCGCCAAACCTTGATTACCATCAGATGCTCCTGTCAGAATCCAGACATTTCAGGAGTTAATTGCAACTACTCATCCAGGGAGCCTTTATTTTCTGCCATTAGCAAGCTCCTCAACACCCTGAGGTCTGAGCCCACACAGTGACCACAGGTGGTGGTCCCTCCACAGCCAGCACTGGTGCCCAAGGCAGGGCTGGGAGCAACCTTGCAGGACAGTGTCGCTGGGGCCACCTGCTCCCAGGATACCCAGCAAGCAGGCAGGGATGCAGGCAGGGATGCGGGCAGGGATACGAGTTGCCTCCCCCGCTGCAAGTTCCCACCTGGCCCTTAACATTTCCTCTGCAGCCTGGGAGAAGCCTTGGCATGAGCAAGGTATAAACACCAGGCTTACAATAGCAGCAGGACCTGGCAGGAGCTGAACTCCAGCAGCACTAGCAAGTATTGCTAAAATAAACATGTTACAGGCAAAGGTCAGGATGCCTGTTAATATAAAGAGTACGTCTTGTATAATGCATTCAAATGCTGGAGTGAGAGAGGGAGATAATATGATCCATTTGCCAGATTCCTCCTTTTAGTTGTAACACGAAGCCATTCTGGGCTGGAATGACCCAGAGATGATAATGAAGCGGATGATGATGCCATTGCCTGTGATAATGGTGTAACAGGGAGAATACCCTGGAAAACTGCACGAGCTGATAAGTGTAAAGGTATAAACAAACCAAAACAATATGGACTTAGAGACATCAGTGCAGAACAAAAGAGAGGGGGAAAACCAAAGCCAACTGATCAACATTAAAAAAAAAAAAAAAGACTTTGCAAGGGTGACTTTTCTAGCGATATTTGGTCAGTGTGTTTCACTCACAAACCCTTCGGCAGCAGCCTCCTGAAACCAAGCCCTTCTCAGTCGAAAGAACAGACGGCAAGCTGTCTCGTACTGGGCGGGGGGGCACCAACTCTCCCTGCCCTGGAACAGTTTGTAGCAAACAGTCCACGATATGAAAATGTATTTAATGCAATTAATAATTTAAGAAGCGAGAGCATGTGCTCTTGGAGAGTTAAATGCTTGTCAGAGTGATAGATGCACGCTTCACCACCAATACATTTCGTACGAAGAGCAGAGGGATTTTGCAAACTTGTGTTGACCTTGGGTTGCGGTATATAGGAGGCAGATTGCAAAGGCAGGCCGGCGTATGGCAGGAGAGTGCGTCAGCTCTCAATTTACAGCCCTTTCTCCAATTAAAGGACTGTAAAAACATTAAAATTAATGCAGTCTTAACTCCAGAGCAGGCTCTACTTTCTTAATTAGTGCATAATTATTCAGTTTTTGATATCCTGGAAAATTATCACATGGAAATTATTTTAGGCACAGTAACAATAGCAAAAATCTCTCTCCCCCCCCAACTCGATTAACATGTGGAAGTAATTAACACTTTATTACAGTGAAAATACTATTACTGCTAATGTTTAATGACTTTTGCCATTGCATCATAAGCAGGAAATTTAGAACACTACAGAGCAACGGTCTGCCATAAATATAGTACAAAGATTATAAACCAGAGTCAGATGATTCGCACTAACAGCGTTTAAGACAGGGATATGACATACAATACGTTTCCAAAATGTCATAGGCAGGAAATATAATTTTCTTGATAAAGTCCACTCCGTGCAGAAAACCAGCCAGTGCAATAACGCTGGGTGCGTACGGCGTGGGCAGCCTTGCTCGAGCCCTTGTAAAAGCCTGTTGTTAATCAAATCGAAACATAAAACCTGAAGCATAAAGTTATTTTCTCATAACAGTTTAATAGAAATTTCCAATCAAACAAAGGCCAAAAAGTGTTATTACGACACGAAGTTCCTTGTATAAACAACTTAAAATGAAGTAGGAGAAAGTTTCATGGGATTTATGGCTTGCTTTATTTTTGTTATTTAGAGTAAATGTCTACTGTAGATCTCCTATAAATGTCTTGAGAAATTATGCACCAGCTTTAGATGATTCACACTAACAGCAATTGAGATGCTGAGTCCACATAAGTGTCAAAGGGGTCAGTGCTCAGGAAATATCATCTCATTTCAGCTGGCATGATGGAGCCAAATGTGCCGGAGACAAAAGGAGACCAAACGGGACGGAGACAGCTTTGTCTCGACCTGCGCTTCTCCACGGCTGAGACAAGAGTGCAACAGATGACCAGAATAAGGGCGATGTTTATAAAATATTTCAGTATCAAAATGCAAATAGAAAACTGTATTTAATATCCAGCCCAGTCTCATGGAAATTCCCAAACAAAAAACAGCATAAAGCAACACGATAAGAAAGCTCTGTAAAAAATCCTCCCAACAATTCAAATACAGAGGGAAACAAGCAGAAAACAAGGCTGACCCTAAGAACCTCGGGGAAGCTGCCAAAAGCCACACTTTGCTTATTTGCTACCGCTTTTGTTGTTGGACTGAGAATTAATGAGGATGAGCACAAATCGTGATTCAATCTATGGGACTATTTTTCACCTTTAATATTCTATGTGCATAGCTCCTTGGGCTTTCCCCTTTTAAATATTTTTATTAATGCTTTAAAATGCGTTCATTGAACTGGACCAGTTCCAACGGCTGGCTAACACTATTCATAAATTAAGGAACCTCTCATTTTAGAAACATCTCCTTGATCCATTGGCCATGGATACGGAGAGGAAGAATTTGGCAGAAGGATGCTGAATATAAATTGCTATTTTGGAAGCACCTCTTACCAGCCAACGTCTGGAACCAGCATGCAAGAAGAATTCACCTGAAGTGGACATAGTTATTCGCTCTGGGATTAACTTGTTGCAGTTGCAAATGAATCATGAAACCAGCTTTGGCAAACCTGAGGCCGGGCCCGCAGTGGAACTGAAATAATGTATGTGAAAAACCTGAACTGGATTACGAGGCCATCTGGAATGCATTCGCCTTATGCATTAGGAGTAGCAGTTTCCTTGACAGAGGCTGTGAAATATTAGAATTCCTAATGGAAGAAATATGGTAGTGCAAAATGACACAAAAATCACACAACCTCATTCCCTGACACGGAACAGTGAAAATGCGAATCTTTCTCTCAAGGGTACTCTATCAATCCTTTGCAAACAAGGCACTTCAGCAGGCAGAGGAGGGGGGGCTGTCAGGGGTTAACCCTTCCACACCACCACCACCATGCAGGCCAGGAGAGAGCTGCCCTCCTTGGGGAGGCCAAAAATTGGGAGAAATGATGGCAATCGTAAAGCCATATTGGGAACTCCTCCTGAAGCAGGGGCTACCCCCAGCACTGGCAATGCAAGGAGCGGTAGACCCCAGGGACAAGCTCTTGCCACTCTCACACCCCTCTGGGGTGATGCGAGATGCCTCTAGCCCCACTCCCTCAGCAAACGCTACCTCTGGTTTATGCCAAAGGCGGGGGTGAACCACACCAGTCAGCCTCTGGAGAGCATCAGCCAATGCCATTGGGGAGATGCTGCAATTAAGGGCAGCAAACGCTACCATCTTCCTCTCAAAACACCTTCCTTTGGAGATCTGTGGTGGTAGGTCAGCCTGGACTTTGGAAGACTTGGCCCACGATACCAGTTTGCTGCACTAACATCTATGGCACTTCAGTATTTGTATCCGAGTGATGAGTATTTTCCTGGTCATAATGATTTAACAGCAAAAGGTCTACGGCTGGGACCTTCCTGAAACACATACATACACATCTCGGGCTGTCCTCAGAGCAGCTGACAACATCCACCTGGGAAGCAGCTCCAAATTCGTCATGTTTTATTCTTACAGTCGCAGTAATATCTCCAGAGGTGTGGTAGTGACAGACAGTACCTCCTAGCACACGTCATGGGAGTTGGTATCTTCTTTACTATCTGTTTAGTAACAAACTTTGTTAGTTTGCACTAATGACCGAGAAGGGCACCACAGGTTATCAGATTTTGTGAGTTAGCTAGGAAATGATACAATAAAACCAAGAAACACTAAAAACCACCACAGATAATACTCCGAACAAAATAATTTGGCCACCTCATTCGATAAGCGTCGTTGAGCTTCAACTTTGTTCTAACTCCAGACAGAGAAAACTGGATAAATCAAAAGCTGCCATTTTTACTGCTGCCTTCCAGAGCTGTAGCTGCTGATACGGAAAAGAAACCCATACTCAGGTGTGCAGACCCCAGGACAACTCTGGGAGTGAGTGCAGGGCTGACATTGAAGGTGGCATGTGGTCCACTGCCACTGGAACGAGGACCATCGACTTGTCTAAGGGCAGCCACCAAACCCTTGTTTGATGGGATTTGTTCAACGGGTTGGGTGATTGGGTGGCTAATACACATGTATTCCAAACCAGAGGTGTTTAAACTAGCAAGTCTCCTCACCAGACGTACGGATCACTTTTATACTTAGCAGCTCTGAGCCAGTCCAACAGAACACAGTTTGGAAGGGGTTGCAGACCTGGCCATGTCTAGGAGCAGGTACAGAAATAATCCATCATAAAATGAACCTCACCGCCACAGAGGAAAGGTTAGATGAACTTAGATGTCACAGCTACACTTCTGCTGGGGCTTTGTAGCAAAGGCCAGGCCAGGGATGCTCTCACCCACCCTCTGTGTGGATTCACCGGGGTCATCTTGGATAACATACATCCTTAGCAGTACTTAAATGATTTAGGAACCCTGACATTTTTGATTTAAAGTACTTTTCAAAAGCTCACCCTTAGTCTCCCTCATTGTCATTTACAAGTCGCACAAAGCTACTGTATATTGCTACTTCCCTGCAGAAAAGGGAATAACTCAAAGATAGATTTCCCTCTTTAGGAAATAGATCTGGGTTGAATTATTCAGAAAGGCTAACAATACCCAGTCCCAGAAAACTGAGAAAAGGCATCGAAGACTCCAGAGCTAAGGGGCTTTTATACAGCAGCCAATTGTTATGACTCCTTTTAATTAAATACAAATGAATTAATTGATATGAAGTACTGCTGGGCAATTATTTTGCTGACGTTTTGTCTCTTTTGAGACATACTTGTTTACTGCAGCTATCGTCTGCCAAAGCCTACCACCATTCTGCACTACTTTAAACACATACTTAAAGAGTTAAAAACTAAGTTTGTGCTGTCAGAAACTTTTACATTAATTTCATATTTGTGTTAATGGTACGCACATTAGACCCAATAGTATTTACATTTTTTAATCCATCTCCCATCCCTAGGCCATCATTGTACATGAGATATTGCATCTTAATGAATTTTTCTGGTTAAAGATTTTTTAAATAAATGAATAAATAAATAAGTAATGAAACACCGATTTTTATCTCACTGTACACAAGTTTACTGGATGATTTTTTTATTTTATTTTTCTTCTTTCTGGTTTGCAATGAAATATTTTCATCATTTTCCAAAGATATGCATAAAAAAGTATAAAAATGAAGGCTCTGGAGCAAATCAGCAGCAGCAGCAAGTAGTGTATTAGCTTTTATACAGTAGGTGAAATTGAAGGGTTATCTGGAAAACCATAACTGGCCAAAACAATTTTACACCCTCTGATTATTTTGGGGAATTGCTGTGCTCAAGCTACTGCATGACACATCCTCCACTATGCGTGTGATGCGTTTTCTTAAGTCACTGACATGTCCCCCAGTGATTCACATGTGCAGGATGAGATCACAAGTGGCTCGCACCCTTTGGAAAGAAGCAAGATCTGTTTCAGTGCAAGGAGGAGCAAACCATCCACAGGACTTTTACATGGGCTTTGGTGTGTCATGGGCTTGGCTCTTTGGTCACCAGCAGCTCCGGGAAAGCAGCAAGCCCTCAGAGAGTTGCTGGCTGAGAAGAGAGTTGTGGACATCCAGAACACACAGAAGTTGAGGCTCTACCTGCTGGTGGGTCAATAATAACATGAGCTGGTGAGCTGTATCTCTGCCTATCCATACGATAATTTTCTGTTGTGTACATTAAAATAAATAGCAGGCTGGAGAGTAATTAATTTACCATCGGTGAACTAAATTAGCTGTAAAGAGCCTTCGGAGACAGGTAACCTGAAACTGAGCATACGCACCTCTGGAGGCCAAAGTACTCAGAAAAGCCCTCACGATCTAAGTGTTGAAATACCAGTTGACTTAAAGGCACTGCATACACGTCGAACTCTGGTTACACGTTAGGCTGAGTGCAGACAGAGCAATTAGTTCCACTAATGCGACTCAATTCCTGAACAAAAAGGGCCAGGTGGTCAGATATGGTCTTCTACTCCAACATGGTCTTCTACCCCAACATGGTCTTCTACCCCAGCACAGCACTGTTAACAAATCAGTAGGATGTGCTGAAGACCTCCATGTAACATACAAATAATGAGACTATTCTTTACAGCACTGCAGCAACTGTATAATCAAAAGCAATGCCTGTTTTGCTGATTTTTTAATCATTGCTGCTACAGTATTCCCATCTCTCACCACTGAAAAGTCATGAATCAGATTCTGTAAATCATTGCAGGAGATATGAATGTACCTGCTCTAGATTGCACGAGGTTCTACAGAATGAGTCACATTTTTCAGCCCCTTCTCTTCAAACACTATGGCTGTAGTTGTACTTTCTCTAGGAGAGGGGACTTCCACGTACTTGTACAGCTCTAGGACCTGGGACTTTGGAATGGCTCGACTATGTCTGTTTTCTCTTAGTCAGTGACTTGGGCTATCAGCAAGCTCCTACAACCTTTTCTTCTGATGAAAGCACATGAATGGACATGCAAAAACTGGCTTGAGGAGCCCTTTTCCTATTTACCTATCACCCAGCCACATTTTTACACTTTAATCACACTTAGAAGACTTTGCAAAAGCCATCGGTCACTTAGCAAGCTGTCCCGTCTGTATCTGGAGGTAACAGATGACTGCCCACTATCTGTGCTGCTTGACAGACCAGACAAAGTTCCTGATGAAAGGCAGCACGCAACCAAAGTTACAGGCACAGCATGCAAAACTTGGCACCGCTTTGAGCAGCCTCCTAAACAAAGAGATAGGAATGGACGCTACACAGACATCCCCCCTCCTCATCTCCCCAAGGACCAACAACAACGACCAGCTTTTTGGAAAACTGAGGCACTAGTCATTCTTGCCACCACCTGGAGAACAGGGCAAAGCAGACTGTGCGGATAAGGCCATCCCTTCGGCACAGAACGGGGATAACTGCACAGAGCTCCACCTTGATGCCTCAGACACAGCACAACAACATCACTCGTTGTGCAAAGCATGGCCCTGTGTCCACCTTTACAGTAAAAGAGCTTTTGCATGGTTGCCTTTTCCTGACCCGACTGTGTCACCAAGCCTTGCTAGATTACTTCCACCAGCTAAGCTAGCAGAGCAGTTTTTTTGGCTCACCAGAATAAGAGCTGGTGGTTTTGAAGCTGAAATTTCATTGCAAGTCTCCTGAGATCCATGCATGAATAATGAAATAATTGTGTGTCCTCCCTCACTGCTCTAGCACGTTACCATCTCCGCCAGCGCTGCTGCTGTTCCCGTTTTCACGGAGGTAACATCAGCGTGGGCAACACCTACTGAAGGATTAATCGTCATGCAGTGCCCATCCTGGCAACACCGTCCGGAAACCGCGTAGTAATAAACGACAAGAGAGCTGAAGCCAATCTCCCAGCATGACATCAGGAAGATATTTCAGGCATTTCTGAATTTTTTTTTTTTTTTAATGTAGCTCGCCTTTTCCCACTTTCCTAAAACCCTGTGGACCAGAAACAGAGCAGCCCCGTTTATCCCAGCCAAGCCTCTGGCCCATGGGCAGCTATCACGAGGTTGACCGCACAGGTTCACAAGCGTTTGTAGGAAAGTGTTTCCTCCCAGACACCCGCCATCTGTCCCCCGTGCATGTCACTGTCACACCCAAGAGCAAGATGGTCCCGTTAATCAATCATGCCCTGGCACCGCGTCTTTATGCATGTATTTCAGGGCTTTACAATACAATAAAATTTACAGCTCGTATAATTAAGAATATGCCAGATTAAACAAATTAAAACTCAGCTTTAAAAGCGAAAGCTCTATCAGATCAAGACATTATGCATGAAAGAAATTTCAAATTCAAATCAACAACATCTGAAGGCTCAGAACACAAAAGCCATATAAGAGTTGCTGGGAACTACTACAAGACCTATTTCCTAACCTCAAGGTACAATTCATGGCACGGGGCATTAGAAGGTCACGAAGATTAATTGAGTGCAAGGGTTAGTTGGAGATTTGTGGGGAAGCTTCACCATTCCTGTGATTTCTTTCTTTTTTTTTTTTTTTTTTCCTGAAAGGTAAAAATTAATAACTTCTACGGAATTTGCAGTGCTAGGAAGCATCTTGTGTGGTTTATCTCCCTTGTGTGGGGAAGCTTTACCCATTCCTGGATTTTTTTTTTTTTTTTTTTTTTTTTTCTCCATGAAAGTAAAAAATAATAACTTCTACTGAAATTTGCATTCATGAAAGGCTCTTTGTCTCTCTGGTGTATTCCCGGGAGCAAGCACACAGAACAGAGGAGAGAGGCCCAAGAATCCATCCGGCACAGGCAGCTTCAGAGGCAGCAGTCTCACCTGGGAAGGAGCCCTCAGGAGGGCTTTGGAAAATCTGGAAAATCCCCCCACCCAGGATGCTGCACCTCACTTGGCCCTGTGCCGTGTGTTACTCCTGGAGTACCTCCACAAACAAACCCAACTTTATTTAACCATTTCCCAGGAGACGCATGCTGGGGTGAACGACAGTGGTCCTGGCTGTGGGAGAGCAAAGTGGGGATGGAGGGGTCAACAGGGGCAGGTCCTTCTGCAGGACCCGGCCCCAAAGGAGTCCCTCCCAGGTGGGCATGCGAAGGAGATGTAGGTAAAGCACAAGATTTTGGCATGGTGGCAGGCACAGAAAAGAACGCAGAGTTTGGCAGGGGATATAATCAATGACAATCAAGACAGTCAGGAAGATGAAAACACAGAAGAAATAAAATTTCTCAAGGTTCAGGTACCCAGTTTTCCTCCACTACATTTTGCCACTTTTCAGACAAAAATAAGTTCTTTTTTTGGACCCAGTTTCCCCATTAGAAATGGATTTTTTTAAAAAAATGTAAAATACAAAGTTTTCCAGCTTTTTCCCTTATTAGATTCTTCACCAGATAAGAACATGGATGACAAACAATATGAACACCAAGTCTTGGAATTCAATACTGAATATTATATTGCCCATCACATCATATCAGACACTAAGAAAAAGAATCTTGCTTCATAAACCAGGACACCAGCGACAAAAATAGAAGCCTGCAAAGAGTGAGCACACTCTGGTATCCTGACCCCTCCTATACACCATCATTCTTTGCACACAAAGTTCAATGAACAAAAAGTTATGAGCTGCTGCAAAATGACTCCACTATAGATTTTTACAATCATCTGAGAAACTTATTTTAGAAAAGCTCTGAGGTCAGCAGCAATCTCCATTTTCCCATTTGTTTCAGCAAAGCTGTGCATGACATTGGCATTAGGTGTATATATTAGTGAGTATGTATAAATATAAAAATATTTCTTTCAGTTCTGAAATCATGTTTCATATACACTTTGTGCTGCATTTCAATAAGCATCTAATTAAGATAGATTTTTTTTCATCCAGTGCTCTTGCAAATTCTTTTATCGGAGCTGCTCCAAGCACAGCAGACTATCAAAACAGCAAGCAAAGCTGCAAGCTCAGCAGAAAGATATTTTCATAGAATCATAGAATCACAGAATGGTTTGGGTTGGAAGAGACCTGAAAGATCATCTAGTTCCTGCCCCTTGCCATGGGCAGGGACACCTTCCACTAGACCAGGTTGCTCCAAGCCCCATCCAACCTGGTCTTTCAAAAACAAGGGGCAAAAAGGGGACCAAGACAAATGCTTAATTAAGGTACAAATAAAGCACAGCTTTGATGGTATTTAATGTTGCATGTTGACATATCTTCAGCAGCAAACACTCATTTTTCACAAAACCACCTTTATCAGCATGGTGCTAAGCTGCTTCTGAATATCCCACCAAAGAGTTTCAAAACAAAACCTTTCCCCATTTCTAGCCACAGTCGCTCATCTGGACCATCAACAGACCCTTTCCTTGCTCCCTGCTGGAAGGTGTGGAGGAGAAGCAGCGATGTGCACGCAGCAGCAAACCCCACAGCGTAAACAACATGATTTGCAAATCGTTAGATGTTTGGCACAAAAACCCAAGAACCAATTCTTGGAATTATGATGGTTTAGAATTGGCTTCTCTATTTTAGTTTGGGAATGGAGTTACGGAGATTTGGTGTTCGAACCTCTTAATATTTACATGTGGCAAATGTGAGTCACACAAAGGAAAAAATTAATCACTAATATTAAGCACATTGTTGTCCCCATTGACAAAACCAGCGAGTCTACTAAATGTAGCTAAAATTTTCAGAACTTCAAAAACCTCTGCACTAGTCATGTCTTTGTCATTCTCTAGCACTCGGGCTATTTTCCCCATCATTTAAACATAGAAAGAAAATGTCTTCCTTCCTTATTTAGCACACTTGGAAAACCATTATCAATCATCAAAAATATGTATTAGACACATTTATTCCCCTGACAAATTTATGCCAGAAAACTGATAGACTTATTATAGAACCTCTTCCCACAACATAAAAAAACATCCATGGTTTCATGGGCTTCGCTCTCAGTCTGAGAATTTGGGAAACAGAACATTTATCCAACTGCACACCCCTTGGAGCCAATATCTGAGAGTTTCCTGAGAAAAATCTTCCCTTTGCTAGGTTCACATATTGAAAATATCACGAAGGTATTATTATCCACTACAACTATCTAAAACTCTAAAGAAAGTAACTGTGTCACATGGATTTTTTTAATCCCTATATGTTCTAGTAATCGGTAAAGCAGATTTAAATCTATTTTTTCTCTCACTATTAGGAGAGAGGAGGAGTCAGAAGACACACATTTTATGGATATAATTTATTACAAAAGTTGCACTGTGGTTTTGATTGCGGGTTGGTTTTTTTTTCATCAGCGGCGAATCTCTGCTCATCAGGATTTGTAATAATACACTTATTGTATCTGATGTTGGGAATCCATCCTTTGTAATACCTCTTGACGTAATTGCAGCTTTTGACATACTCAATCGTGGGATCCTTCTAAACCATCTTGAAAAATATGTTGGTCTTTCAGGTTCGGTTATTCAGCAGTTCAAATCTTATTATAACCATCGACTACAGTTTGTTAATATAATTTCTTTCCATTCCTCCTCTTACATTGTCATCTGGAGTCATCTGTTACAATGTCATCTGCGGTCCCACGGGGAACTCCTCCTGGTTCCACGCACTCCTTTATCTACCTGCTGCCTTTAGGAGCTACAAAACCCCAGCTACAGAGACAGGGGCTCTCTTATCACACCCCTGCTGACATCCTGCACTTTAATTTTCCCTTCCTTGTGTCTATTTACTTGATCAATATTCTAACGCTTTTCCCTCTTGCTCAGCTATTTAGATGAGACCCAGTTAAAAATAAATAAATAAAAGGATATTTTTTTTAACACTTTGAAATGATACCCCAGACAGGGAGAGGCAAAACAAGTTTTTGATTACATACTTTTTTCACAGCCGGGTGATTCACATTATTGTGCTTTTCAATTCCAGAATTGTTTTATTTATTTATAAATTTCCACATATTTGATCATGTAAAAATGCCCAACAATACCATAAAAACTCAACTATAAGCTATAAAAAAGGCATGAAGTAAAGAAAAGGAGAGAGGCAAAGCAAGGGAAAAAATCAGAGCTGAGTTACAGTACAAATTTCACTGTGTACATCCAAATTTCACCAGCTAGAGTGTTATTTATGATACTACCTCTATAGTATGGTTCCAGTCAATCTGAGTTACAGTACCAGGATCTGAACTTTAATAGGTAATATTACGACACATTCCAGGAGCTCTTATTTCAGATGCAACCAGGAGCTGTTATTTCAGGAGTACTGAGTACCTGTAGCTCCCACAGAGTTTGATGGGCTATACCAAACACCCAGACTTCCAAAAATCCAACCCAATTCTCCATAACACAAATACTCTTTTCTCTCTGCATCAGCAGTTAAAGGTTAGCAGGAAAATAAAATATATCCTAGGGAGTAAAAATGAGAAGTGTCCATCTCTTTTCTCCTGCAACAGCAAATGGGCAATTTCTGATTCTCAGAGAGGTAAATCGTTGCAATGCATATGGAGTCCTGTTTCTGCTCTTTGAGCTTTTTTCCCATATATGGCTATATATAGGATATATGAATGGCCACTCCACTATATGAGTGCCCCTCATTAAGTGAATCTCCCAGTTGGAAGCAAACAACTGGTTTCACCAAATTTCTTCTTAAATAAATATAACTCTACTTCTAAATATATGAAGGACACAAAAAACTAAAACAAAACAAAACAAAAGCTGGGCATTTTAAAAATAATGGTCATTTTTTTCTTGCCAAAATCTTACCTTGCTACCAAACCCACGCAAAATCTTGCACCGAGTTTCTTTTCTGTTCTTACAGAAGAGATGAGCACAAGAGGAGGCAGAAACTCAGCCTGAAATACAGCACTGAATCCCGCGTGCAGAAATAGAACCCAAAGACAACTTTGCAGAACTCGGTGGAAAAACACCTGCTCGAATAACGTTGAAATCAAGCCACTGAAATTTTATAGGAAGGATCTTTAGCCACTGACTGTAGGCAAATATTAATTCTCAGTTGTGGCCTGCTTGCAGACCCTTTCCTCTGCACAATCTCTTCTCCACCACCTGCTTGAGAGACGCTTAACCACGCACTTAACCACAATATTTACAGTCAAGCCAGAGAAGAGTTGTGGTGGACGATGGCAGAAACAGTCCTTTGTTATCCCCCTCAAACTCATAACCGGAGTTCCTTTATTCATCCACCTCTCATCCTCCGTGTCTCTTATACGGAGAGGGCTGTTGCAAGGACATCAGCAGAATGGAGATGGTGTGGAAACAGAGGGTTGAGGGGAAAGAGAAGATCAAAAAGAAACCAGAAGCAGACTGGAAGTCTTTATAAGCTTTAGCATAATGAGTCTGGGTAGAAACATCACTCAGAAAATAAAAAGCATTTCAACAAATGATGCTTTTGATATAATAGGAACCTATTCTCTCTCCCCGGAGCAGTGCTGGTTGGCAAAACGGCATCCCACGTGCCAGCGCCATGCCCTAGGCTGTACAATCAGAGCTACTGCCTTGGAGGTGCCCATGCACATTTCACACAACAGAGGAGGACGGTCCCCTGTCCCCTCTGGGAAGGCACAAACCTTCTGTTTGTTCGGGCAGATGTGATGAGTGATGCAGTAGTAACACCTACCCGGTAGCAGAGACAGGCCAGCACAACCCGGTTTTGAAAATCCCGCCAAACAAGGCTTTACGCTGACCAACAGGAACGCCTCAGAGTGGTTCACGTTTGCTTTTATTCCATGCCCTGACTCCTGTTAAGCCCTAGGAAGCTCAGGAAGCTCTCAAGACTTAGATAAGGCCTCAGACAAAATTGTCATGGCAGATATGAAATGCCTACAGCCAAGCCAAAGGAGAGTTGTGGTGAACCACGGTGGAAAAGAGTCCTTTGGCAAAAAAAAATGCTGACTTCTGAGTCTTCCATTGCCTTTCCATGGGAAAAGGTGATCCATGCACCTCTACAAAGCACGGCTTCAGCGATAGGAGCCCAGTGCAGTGCAGGGAGGCTCAAGGGTTCCTCAATTTTCCTTGACTGTACCCAAGCACAGTAATGACATCCATCCTCAATCCACGGAACAGGTGCTTCTATACCCCAACGTACTGTTTAAAACCTGTTTTCTCGAAATTAGTCTTTTGTCATCTTTACTATGTTGTTAAGAATATTTCCATATTTCACAGTTTAACGATCACATTCCGTTTCTGCCTTCTTCTGCTGTGTACAAACTCAGTGGGGCTCCTGGGAAGAAAGGTATAAACCAAAAAACTCAGGGATTGCGTTGTTTTTCATATTTTCATTTTCATGAATTCAACAGTTTAAAAGCAACATCAAAATAAAGATGGGATAAATATTGGGGTGGGACAAAAGCGAAAGGAAGACAGAAACATTGGTTATACACAGTAATATTTTAAGGTTATTTCCTCTTATATGACCAGATTTTCTCCTCATTTTCAATTCCCCAATTCTCACCAGGTTTTGAAAGTTTCTTGACAGAGCAAGACCCTTAGTTATATGCAAGATTTTCTGGATTCCATTTGACGATGACACTAATGTGTTTAATTTCTGTGTCTCACCATACTGTAGCAAGGAAGGTTAAAAAAATCCACACAGCCACACACAATCTTCTTCAAACTGCACTTTAAATTCTTCTCTTGTTGAGAGTGGTGGTGCTGTCACTGAGCAACCCCAGTGCAAATTAAAAAATTAATGGATCAGGCATGAGAATAATTACTGTGCAAAAGGCCTGGTCTGTGCCTTTTCCAAATCGACTGCACGGGATTGATGCAGAAATGACCCAAGTGGGCCCTACTAGCTTATTCAATAAGGGCCCACTCAAATTCCATCTGTGAACATTTGGTCAGCCCCTTTATGGCGATGAGGCTATTTCTCCAAGTTCACATTAATTTTTGTGCACATCTGCACACTCACCTAATCCCTACCCACATGCCGCTTCAATTACAATTAAAAGAACAAGTCAAATCTTGGGCAAATTTTAATCACAATAAAGTCTGTAGGGTTATTAAAAAAAAATTCTGTGAGAAACTTTCCATTTTTTTTCTTGCCACACCATTTCAAGAAGAAATAGTCAGTCCAGTGAACCTCCAACCATTGCCCTCCTGGTTTCGATTTTGGATGCAGAACAATAGGCACGAGTGTCATTGGACTTTCGGAGCCCTCCGAGTTCAAGGCAGCAGCATTCAAGTGCGTGTGAGCGTGGCAAAGTATTTCACCGCACAAATCTGGAGTTTGCTCTAAGATCAACAAGTAAATTACCGTTTTCAAGCTCTCATTATGATCCCTGAATGCCTACAATCAGTATCGTTATTTTAAGCAAACAATCGCAAGGGCTTTAAATAAAAGATGCAGCACGCGGAGCATTTACATTTTGAGCATAGCATATTAATAGGAAGGAAGAAGAGGAAGATGACAACTAGAAATGTCAGCTGGTTTAATCATACCTAATAGGAAAAGACTGCTATAACTTTAAGAATGCAGCTTAGCTGACTTTGGAGCTTAGGTTTTTATTTTTCTACTTTATAGCATGCTTCAAAACTACTTGGACAAATACAAAACAAGAATTACAGTGCACCATAAGTTATTTTAATATCCTGTAGTGGTGTATACTTCCAATGAAATCCCAAGACTATTATTAAGGTTCTGTGTTTGTGTGAAAATGTCAAGTTGTTTCGAGTGACTACATACTCTAAATTATATATAACTGTTACTTTATAGCTAATAGGCACTAAAATTACTTTAAAACAGAAATGTAAAGTTATATTTTCATCCTTTTTGACAGATAATAAAGCTTATTTATGAGATACATTTTCTCAAGTATTAAAAAATATAATGTTTACAAAAACATTAAAAATACCAATACTTGATGCTCATGCAAGAAACAGAGCCATCAGGAAGATATTTTCCGGGATATATCCAGCATGAAGTCAAATAGATGATAACGCAATAATTTCACTTGTGAAAGTCATTTGTTAAAACAGTAAAAAATAAAAAACCTTGCGTCTCAAAATGAGATTTAGATGCTTTTCCTCTCCTGCCCGTCATTAAACGCAGGTACAAAATCCTCGTGCATATCTTTAAGAGAAAACGACGCCACATGATATACTCCCACCCCTTATTTTAAATTGCATCCACTAAGACACGTTGCTTAATTGCTTTGTTGTCGCGTTCCTACCCGGGGAGGCAGCAGGAAAAGTTACTCCTTTTTACAAGCGCAATGGAAAGGGACATGAGCACAGAAGTAATTTCTTCCCTTGTAAACTCCAGTTAAGATGGAGAATTTATGAAAGGGAAGATTGCTGTTGGCATGACGTACACTTAAGTGCACACACCATCGCTAACCCACCAATTATTCAAGGTCTAAAATAAAAAGGCTTCACATGCAAATTATCGTTGTTTATTCCTCCCCAGCACTTAGTAAATAAAAGCATATAAACGTCGGGATCTATCTTGTTATCTGCAAAGTGTGAGGGATATTGGTCGGCATTAGCGCTGATGCATCCCGGTTTGAAGGCAACCTTCACAGAAGGTTGCAGCGCTCGTTGCGGAGCGGCAGCGGGAGCTAATTGCCAGCCCTCTGCTGTGATTAGGATTACCTCTTCTGCTGAGGGGCTCTGGCTAAATTTATGCTTCCTAGTTCTGCCGCTCCGCTCTCCAATATTATGCCAAAGCATGAACAAAAGAAAATTACCCTGAAGCAATGGAGTGCCACAACGCATTGTCGCTATTAATCTTTTAGTAATGGCAATGCTAATTTGACATGATGCATAGTAATTTATTAATAGAAATATTTGAAGTCCTAAACTTAAAATATGCTCTGTGAGAAAGGATGGCTCTGGAAGCTGGTAGGGGGGTGCGAAGCCTTTCACCTCCAAGCTTCAACCGCCATGGGCGCCATCAAGAAGATGTGCCCCAAGGGTTGGCAAGAGGACACGACCCACACGTTTGGAGGGGAAAACAGACTAACAGTGAACCCAAATGCAACCTAGGAGCTACGCGGGACCAAAAGCCCCGTGCTGGGCCAAAAGCCCCACGCTGGGCATCAGCCCTGGGCAACCTTGATGTTTCTGCAGTCAGGGCAGAAGGAGGGTTGATGCCGGGTCCTTGGCAGAAGCAATTATTGCCGGGTGCTGGTTGTCAGGGGATGCACCTGCATCAAACAGCTCATTGCTTTCTGGGAGAGGGGGGCAGCTGGGGCACAGAACCGGGAGGCTCCTGGCTTCCCATGCCGAGCCCGCTGTCCAGCCTTGGTCTCAGCAGGAGGGCACAGCAGGCTGCTCCCGGGCATCGGAGCTCCTACAAACTGTTTAGCCGTGTTTATAAAAGGGCTAATCCATGTTCACATCGTACGGGCTTTGTTCCTTCTCCTGAGCCATCATTAACTATTAATCAAGGGTGGTTTTCTTCAAAGGTCTGCTCCATTTGTTGTTTGCTCTCAGAAAACAGGAGCCCATTTAGGATTCAGGAGAGCACTAGGAAAGCAGAGATGTTTGTAAACACCATAATGGTTATATTAATAGACTAAAAATATGTTTAAAAAAATAAAGAAGGGGAAAAAGAAGGTGTGGGGGGTTTTATATTGAACATGACCAGAAAACTGCAGAAGAACTTCATGATTTGTTACCAGAGGGGCACTGGAAAACCTGGGGAAGCCTTGAATTCCACCTGTCTGATTAATGTCAAGGTTACGTTCGATCTACATTGGTAGCACACATGAATTTCATGTCCCAAGACCTTAGCGGGAGCCGATGTAACACGAGCCGTTATTTATTGGCGATAATGGCCGCTAGCCAAGGTAAAACCTGGTACAATACATTAATAGCATTGCGTTGTCTTGGGAAAATGAGGCCATTAATGCAGGTCACCTGCACTATATAGTGCAGACCGGATTCAGGTGGAAGCCATCAAAAACTTTGTCTTGAACTGGAAACAAGCAGAGTTCCAACCTTGCTGTATCAATTAAGAGAAAATACTTGCAGATCTTCTGTGGCCTGCCATTACCACTCCACTCTCCGAGTAATTTCACCTTGACCATACTTGCTTGCAGCTTTTGCAGGTTTGTTTTCACATTGTATGCAAATGGTAATCCTTGGTCTGGCTGGTTTGGGAATGGGAGATGTTTTAGTACATTTTACAGTAAGACCTTCTCATAATGTTCTTTCTTCTCCATGAACCACAGAGCTGAAAATACTTACTCACCGTTCTGCTTTGCTGTAAGTAACACACTCGAAATGCATTCCTTCAGATTATTAACAGTTTGATCCCAAAACCAAGGCTGGAATCTCACCCAGCAGATGGAAGGCCACTGCTGGAAACTCATTTCCATTAAGCAGCCACAGCTCCCAACACCATCACAAGCAGAGCACCCCAGAAGTCTCCATGTATTAGCACCCCACACTGCACTGCGCGTTCCTGCTGCCAAAACCAGTGAAAAATTCCCATTTACGTGTTCTTTGCATGCTCTCCAAAGGGTGGAGTAGGCTTCTGTATTCTAAACAGGGCAGAATATCACAACTCTGTTGGGCAATCTACTTGATTTTTAAGAAGTGTAAAGTGCCTGTGGATACTTTTTAACTTCAGGCGCTGGAAGACTTCATTTATAACCTGATACCTTATTACTTGACTTTCCTAAACTCCCTTTTCCTTTTGTTGTTTCAATTTATCTTATATCACCACTCAAGCTAGACAATGATAAAAAATAAAGGTGTTTTCTTTTGTCATGTAGAAAATGTGATTCATTCGTTGTCTTTAACAGGCCTTCAGACCACCAGACATATGTGCAATGTTTGGCAGCAATAAAAAAACCCCAACAACAGCAGCTAAACAAATATATATATTTGTAAGGATTATAAATCAGTGCAAGTTATTCGGGCACTACTTTATATAAGACATTAGTGGGAGTATATTTGAAATATTGTGTGCAATTCTGGTCACTATATTACAGGCAGGACATTGTGGAGATTGAAAAGGGGCAGTGGAGGGCAACCAAAATGATTCAGGATTTGGGAGATATGAATGATGAAGACAAATTAGCTGGATTCAGGCTGTGTTATTTAAGGGCTCAGTTCTTCAGGACTACCTGGGCACCCCTCTGAGGATGCCCAGCCCCATGGGCTTCCCCTGCCCCGGCAGCACAGAGGCAGCCCCCCAGGACAGCGGGCGAAGGGTAGCTTCTCGCACGGCTACAGCTCAACGAGAAATAAGTGGACTCATAGCTACAAGTTGCGGGAGTAGTAAATAATTCAGAAGCATGAAAAAACTGACAGGGAGGAAATTATCCATCCATTCATGTACTGAATTTAAGATTAGAGGAGCTAAAAAATGCTGCACATAAAGTAGTGCTAAAAGCAAAATATTGCCTTTCAGTAAGGAAAGCGAATTTTTTCTAACTTTTTTCTTGAGATGGGGAAAATGAAAAGCTCCTTTTTGCACCTGCAAAAAATGACTTCTGCTGTAGAAAAAATAAAAAAATAAATTAAGCTGTGTACAAGAGTGGAGAGGGATGTGAAGGGGAAAGGGTAAATCCTGTTCATTGGAAGACGTGCTGCTGACTTGGCTGTTATCGGTATGGCCACGCCACAGGGACACCAGCCTGGGGCTGCATGGACAAGCCAGCAAAGGACACTTCTCCTGGAAAGGAGAACAGTCAGAAGCAATCCCTTCTCCCCATCTATCTGAAGACAAGGCAGTAATTCCCAGAATTAGACGCACTCTATATTTTTCCCCTCCTTTTGTTCTGGAGCACAGATAGATGTCTGAGAAGCAAGGAGAACATAGTTGAACTAAAACAGAGAAGGAAGGGAAAATGCTAACACACACACCAACACACACACACACAAACCAAAACCAAAACCAAACCCAAAACTCTGTAGCTTTCATTATTTACAAGAACAAAAGTTCCCACACTTCATCCTAAGTGCATTCACACCATCCGCTCAGGCATACGGGTCTGAAGAAGTTACAGCTTTAGGAAAGGTGGTGGGTGCATGGAGTTCTTCTAAAATATCTTTATTCCATTCTTATTTTGCCCAAAATTTAAGGCATAGAAAATACACATGAATATTTGTTCTGCCAAGAGGCCTCAGGCTGAAAAAGCACCCAAGGCTTAATTAAGCACATTTATATGCCACACATTGCCGTTTCCAACACCTGACATACGACAAAGTATTTCAATCTACCCTACGCGGGGCAATCTCCACATCTTACTTGTGGAGTCAGACATTACTAAGACTAAATCAATCCTGTGACTGATGTTCAGCAGAGGCTTAAGACATTTAAATATAATATCTGACTTCCAAGGGGATAAGTATTCCATGTCTCACTACTGTGCGCTATTCGAAATGCAGAAAACAGAGATCCGCGTGCTGGGAATGGGAGGCAGGAGCCTGCGAAAAAGAAAATGACTTCAAGGAGACGGGAGCGTGACCTCGGCATTGGCCAGTTCAGGTAATTTTCACCCTCTGGCAGGACTGCACCATGTCAGAGGCCAAATTACAACCCATCTGGTCAGTGAGACTTGAAGCTCAGGAGATTTTGTGAAGAACAGAAAGCTACAAGAGCTCTATATATCTGTCAAGGGCTAAATTACGTTATGGATGAGAACAGACTTCAGTTTGGGACAGTTCAGAGATCTCTAAGTGAAATTTTCCTACCTGGGCAACACCTGCTCAGCTCCAATTCTTTGGAGAAAATGAAAGCTAAATCTGTTATCCCAGTGATGCTCACTTAAGAACTTTGAATGTAAGACGTAATTTATTTTCTTTAATGGGTATATTTCAGGAAGATGTATAAGGAATATCCATACCAAGAGTAAGAGGAGCTAATACCTTCATGCACAGCCAGAAAGCAGCATGACTCGGCCCAGAGATTCCGAAGGTATTTACTAGACCCCAGGGATGGGTGATCCTGCTCAGATAAAATTGTTTCTTTCGCAAAACCTGAACCATTCTGTTAAGAAGCTCCATGGGATTTTTGTTCTCCAAGATCTTTTGTTCCACAGCTCATGTCCCTCTACGCCAGTAAGAACTTGTGTCATAGTCCATGATAAGCAAATGACCACTTGAGGGACTTTCTAGACTAGCTGGAAGCCCGTTTGTGAGAAACATGGTGCAAAAGACAGGAGTCTCATCAGACACCTAGGAAAGAATCCAGCCATAAGGTTGTTTGCTCCTCCATGGATTCCTGTGGCTGCCAAACCATGTCCCAAACATGGCTTAAAAGCTGCAGGACTTTTGCAGAATAGATCAAAAGGGTTGAAACAGGAGAAATTTGTTACTTCAGATATCCCAAAATCCCTGATTTTACCATTACTGAAGACAAGGCATGTATGCTAGGATCTCACTTCTGCAATGCATCAAGGGAACTAGAAAAGTATAAAATAGACTGTAGGTATCTGACCCACGATGTTGCTGCCATCTCCACCTCCACAGCCAGGTACTGCACAGGTCAGCCCAGCCTTTGCCCGTTGTACAACTTCCACTCAGATGCTTGTTTGACT
The DNA here is from genome assembly GCF_000710305.1 of Buceros rhinoceros silvestris. NCBI lineage: Eukaryota > Metazoa > Chordata > Aves > Bucerotiformes > Bucerotidae > Buceros > Buceros rhinoceros. The sequence goes on from NW_010419191.1 coordinate 69,666, forward strand.
TTGGTTTCCCTCTCCCAGCCCTGTAGGCAGAATGATGATGTCTGACACGAGTGAGACCCTTGACTCGTTTGAACAAAACTAGCACAATGTAAAAGTAAATCAGTAATCTCATGTGATATGTAAAAGCTAAACTATATTTTGGTAACGCTATTTAACTCATGTAATATGCCAAATATATTTGAAGAGTATATTTATACTGTAACTCCATTGATTTCCACAACAGGGATGAATTAGTCTTGCCTCTCTTAAGCAAATAAAATAAACATTGTACTCAATCTTTAAGTTTCAAGCTAAGTATGTTCCAGCTCAAACATTCCTGTGCCTGAGCAGCCTAATAGATTTATTTCTGATGTCATTTTTCTCGTGTCATTTTGGAATTTGATTGCAGCATATTTAAAATGTTGGTTGCAATCATAACAAAGTGCAGCATTTAAAATGCATTCAACACACACATTGTCCTTGCGGAGAGTGGTTATTTGTCTCTGTCCTCTGAGGAAGAACATGGTATGAGGAGCAAAACCTGGCGTAATAAAGAAGAATGATGTGTGAAACCCCACAGAAAGAATGGCTCTTTATTTCTTAAATTAAATATGTTTGGGTGTGTTAAATATCTTATCTGATACAGTTTGAACAAAACTGTTAGACAAATAAAGGCATGCTTGCTATTCCAGCCAACAAACTGTACAAATACAGAAAAACCACCACTTATGAATAATTGATAAAGGATTAAAACTGTTAAAAGCATATATTTTCCATGCACCAAGGGTACTCATCTAATAGGTTTCCACTGCGATAAACAAAGTACATCTCCTGCTTCGTAATTTTGAGATAGTTTTCAGGTACTAAGCTAAGACGGTTTATTGTTCGCTATTATTTGCAATAGGGCCACCATCATGACAGCATCCAGGTCCATCCTGCTAGGAGCGAAAACTGAGAGGGGAAATAACCCATGGCTTTGGGATGGGTGACGAAGCTGGAAAGGGAAACCACCCACTGAGGGGCAGACCCAGAGACACCGCAATAACCCACTGCATCTGCTCGGTCATGTCTACTCGAATCTCCAAAAAGATCTTTGACAAAGCAACTAAGTCATACATTTTGTCCTGAAGCATTAGTAAGATGTTGCCATGTTGGTCCAATTTGAAAATAAGAAAGACATTAAGTTTGCAAAGAAAATCTATGATCAAGCCCGTGTGGTTAGCATTTATCGTAGAGCAGCCCTTACTGACACATTAAAACCAAGGAAAATGCAAGCGCTTTAGCAAATCCAGGTCAACACTGTCCGGAGAAATCCTGCTCCCCTTCACCCTGTAAGTACTGGCCTGACCACGTTCATTGGGTTTAACCATTATAATCATTTTCCACCTTATTTTAAATCAGCTAAAACCAGACTCTTCTTGTTTATATTTCAGGAGTATCAACACTGACAGTCTTCTATGCTGGTGCCCACTGGCTTCCCAGTGCCACCAGTGGCCATTCTGCACAGGGTATCACTCTCTCCAGCCTTTGTGCAAGCATTAAACGTCTATCTGAAGATGGACAGTAATTATCCCTAGACTGGCTGGCTGCTCTTGCACTGCAGAACATCCCTTTTTGTATCTCCACTTCCTTACTGAAATCATACAGAGGAAATATCCACCAGCCCCACAGTACACAGGGTTTTATTCCACTATAGCCAAAGTGACCATCTTCATAGTACAGCAGGTTTTTATTCTTTGGATACCAAACAGGAGTGCCTGTGCTGATCTCAGAAGGCAAAAATAGTTATTTTCCCATAACCATGTTTGGAGACTGCTTGAGAACAGCAGTTCTCTCCTCGAAAGAAAATCCTGGAGCACTAGCTATTGTTAGCAAGATATTCCCATGAATTTTATATCAGAGCTAACAGCAAAGAAGGGTCACAGCGCTGGCGTTATCTTATTCAGTGGGTGCCAACAGTGAGTGTGAATTCGGGCGATTTGACAATGAGAGGAGAACCAGAGGTCACAACCGGACAGTGATTTCATTGAGTAGCCCTTCAGCTGTCACGCTGCTGAAACAGCTCATGGCGTCACCACCACTGCAGACCACGCCTAGGAAACTCCTTATCCCAGATCCCCTTACTATTCAAACAAGCAATGAGATAGCAAAGATGATAGCAGTGGATTTGTTTCAAGAGCCCACAGAAACCAAAACTTTTTCCCAGACCGCCACTAGTTTCGTAAAAGAACGACTCAGATAAACTGGAATGAGCAGCATGTTTTGCAAAGCCAGAAGATTACAAAAATTTCCAATGCCCATTCATGCAGCTTACACTTTGAAGAAAAACTTTGCATCGATTTGAAATGCACAGAGAAAATAATTTGTGAGCCGATATTTTTTATTGCTCCTGTCCGTAAAAATGGATTAATGAAATTTTTCATGGAATTTTTGGACTAGTGAACCCTTGAAGAACAGCATCCTGGAGCTGAGGAGGAGCTGGGCTCTGGTGGAGAGCTGAGAAAATCATGAGAGCTCCAGAATAAGAAATCCCTGCCCTTGGTCCCCGGGGACTGCCAACTGGGAAGCCACAGCAAGTGCACCCCAGCCAATTTAACTGCAATAAGACAGAACACACGTGAAAGCACGTGGGGAGCACAGCGTGAAAGGACAGTGTGCAGGATACTAGTGATCCTGCAAAGCATTAGGGGGCAACTTGCTGCTTTGCTCAGTCGCTCCTTCTTCTTACCCACAGCAAGGGAGGTTCCACCACCTCAGCCAGGCTCCAACACCCCTCCTCTGCTGGAAGCACCTCCAGATTTGGGGCTTAAATTAAAAACTAATTAAATTAAATCAATGCACAGTGTCCCTTTAAAAATCCCAACTCGCCTTCCTTCAAACAATAAAATAACAACACAGGAGCCTTCAACTATGAATCTGTTTGTGGTGCACGAGTCATGCAACACTCCTGAAAGAGAGCTAATTTTTTTAGCATCCTTTGCTTTCAAAGCAACCAACTAAATGCAGAAAAGTTGGCCCTCCCCAGGGGACTGCCTCCTCCCTGCGATGCAGATTGCCTGCAGCTAACATGCAAGTAGGACAGAAACAGAACTTGAAAATCCTCAACCCTACAGACGAGTCCATGAAAGACAAAGACAAATGGTTATTTGGCATGCGAAAACTGGCTCCTCACCACTGCCTGCCACGGCAGCGCGTCAGGGGGGGCTCCCCGGCAACCATTCGTTAGTGGCAACAGCAGATAATTTGTAAATATATCTATAAAGAGACCTGCAATGATATTAATATGTATGCGCCAAAAGCCAATGACCTTAAGCATCGTATATTTCAAATGCCACAGAAAAGTGAGACACTTAACACACCGCGGCGTGGCATTTTCTGCCGGGTTTTCTGCGAACTGCTCACGCAAATGTACAGGAGGCAGAGTTTTACAGAGCCCTGTTTGTCCGTCCCCAGCACCACGGCTCATTTCCTCCCCAGCGTTAAATTACATAACCGCTTGCGACGAGAAGTGCTTTTAAAAAGGCAAGAAAAAGAGAAAAGGGAGAAAAAGAAAGAAAATAAAAAGCCCTGGTACAAAATATATGCAGAATTTGTTTTCCAATGAAGGTCTAATAGGGTTACCTCTTAAGTCTGGATATGTAAAAAATTGCCCTTTTCACAGCTGATAAAATACAAATTAATCCTTAGAGGATTTAATATGTGCCTATTTATTACTTTCAAGTATGAAAGTGCTGCTGCACTTAATATAGACTACACTCGTGTATGCGCTGGTCTGTAGCATTGTCTTTGAAATGAGAAATATATGCAAAGCTTTTATATACAGATATGTCGAGAAACACACACACAAACCCGAATATATTTCTGCCTAAAGTCTGCTAGAGGAGGTGTGATGCGGTGCCTTTTCAAAGGCTGCGTCTCTGTTGTTCCACCGCTGCTGCCGGAGTCAAAGGGAACTCCAAAGCTTTAAATTAAGGTGTCTTACGGGTATGAGATAATGTTATTTGTTTGCAGCTGTAACTTGGCTTTATTCCGAGAAATGCAAACATTTTAAAAATTAAAGAAACATCTCTCTCTCCCTTCGCAGATTAATGTTTATTTAACCTCCAATTTTTTTTATTGTCTTTATTTTTTATAAAGTGCTCTCTCATTTATTTGCTTGTGATTCCAAAATTAACTCTTGGAACGCCAGTTCCAAATTCCCAGTCAAACAAGTGTGCCTGGCTTCAGACAGCCAAGAGTTGTCATTTGAGAAATTTCTGACTATCTGCAGTAAAAAATATTCTTTTCTTGCCTACTCCTATGCACATGTATTTATTCCTTCCATCTGTTTAGCATATATTGCTCAGGTGACAAGTTTCTAGTACTTTTCACACCTTAAACATGTGCTGACTTTGAAGTTAAAGTGATTCATATCCTAATCTTTTTTGAAAGGAGTATTCCAAAATTGTTACTGCTCATGTGTGTGCATGTGTGTCTTATACATATAAATATATATATGTGCATCTATACATGTGTGCTTTTAAATAATAATGATAATAATAATAACCTTCACCTTTTTCATTTATCTGCCAGGGCTTCAAAAGTTTTTCGGCTGAAACTGAGAAAAGAAAATGATTCCATTTTTATCCTTCAGTAATGAATCCCCCAAATTACCATAAGCCTTGTTCTTTAAGTTCAGGGTAATGAGTAAGATTTTATTCATATTTTTTGAAGGGTGGAATGTCTGTTTGATAGTCTCCTTCTGTTTATTCATCACCAAAGTCTATATAATTTCCTGTGTGGTCGGTCGTTTATTTACAATCTCTCTAGCAGTATTTATTTAGGTAAAAGACCACCTCGGCGGGAGTGGAGGAGAGCAGCACTTCTGCATTACGCTGCCTCTTCTGTCCCATCTCAGCCCATGGAGCTCTTTTGACAGACAGCATGAAAAAAATCTGCATAAGGAAAAGTAACTGACAGCTGGGGTCAGACTCTCTCTGTTTAATGACACTGCCAGTTACACATTTTGAATTGTTTAAATATGAGTCTACAGCTTCAACGATCATCATCTCACTGGTTCCACTTTTCATACCCAACAGCCAGGAAAGTGACACGTAATTACACACTTACTGATGGTATCGCCGGGGCCGATAATTAAAACTGCCACGGGAGGATTGCTATTGCTAGTCTACAGCTGGGATGTTGTCAAGAGGTAGAAATTCCAGCAGCTTTTAACGCTATCTTCTTACAGGTGGACCACGGGTGCCGGCGGTGAAGCAATAGAAAGGCCTCAGCACATCATTCACAATGTCTCGCACAAATGAAGAAAATCTATTAACAATCCAATAAGTGAAATACAAACACGCTGACCCAAGGGTTAAACTGTCTGGGTGGACGCACCACTTGCCGCCGCTCAACATTGTTCTTTTTTTTTTTTTCCCTTTTGGACATGTTTACAGAGAAAAAACACATGAGGAATGTTTTGGCACCTTTAGTAGTACAAAGGGATGCTGGGCGGGCAGCAACGGCAGCACTGCGGCGAAACAAGCCCTGTTTACTTCCGATGAGCTCATTGCTCGTCGATGACTAACTAAAACTCAGGGACAAGGAATGAGCAAGCTGCCAAAGGTAAACATTTGAGGAAACATGGAAAGTTCTCATTTTGCACAGCAGATTTTGTTAAATAACTAGCACTCGGGGCGATGCACCAGAGATGCACGTCCTGCCTCGGCAAAGACAGGGCAGAGAAGTGCCCAACTATCAACCTAAAGCTTGAGAAGCCAGCACAGCCAACGTATGGAGCTCCTGATGGACAGCCCATTTGTGAGCCAGCTTTGTCATCAGTGTGATGCTTGACATTGAAAAACCACCCCAGGTTTTCCTCTGATTAAAATATGATCAAATGATGGGGAATTAGTGCTTCATAGTTGCTTTGTTTTGGGTTTATACAATGCACTTCCCGAGCTTTTCCTAAATGATGGAGAAGAACAAAGCCAGATAACTACCTGACCTTGCAGTACGATGACCAGCATCAAAGTTCCCTGCCAGTTTTCTCATGTCAGCCCCATTGTGCACAGTCATGGACGGGTGGGATTCGCTGTGATCTCGGCTCTGAGCCATACTGGGTTGAGTTGAGGTGTGTTTTGGCACAGGAGCAGCTCCATGTTTGCAGGTTTGATCCCTACTCAGTAAACTCAACCACCTCAAGGGCTTCAGCTGGGCTGTGGCCAAGGCAGTCACAGCTCCTGCTTCCCTCTAAGCCCCCTCCCTGCCATCAGAGGAGATGTGTACTATAAATGCCAACCACAAGAATGCAAGTAGTAACGAGGACATGTATGACCACACAGCCTTAGTGCGCCTCTCAGTGTGGCCTTGGAGAATTTATAGATGCACAGAAGGCCAAGAAGAGAGAGGCAGCAAGTGAAAAAAAGATGAATTCCCCAATGCCAGAGGAGTCAGGCTGGCAAGAAGCTCCTTCCCCTGAGTCTAATATGCATAAATTTCAACTGTTACTTTGCCTTAAAATGTAAAACTAGAGTAAGCATCACAACCAACCAACGAATCTCCGCTGCCTTTGCATTTTAGCAACCTCTTTGGCAAATTAGGCTGATCAATATTTATTAAATCTGGTCTGTCTGTATATCAAGCAGGGTTTAAAAGCAGATGTTCCAATTCCTTCTTTCCACCTCTGCAACCACACCTGGACAGAGATGTCCCATACTCATACTACAACATAACAACAAAACTTCTGCATCTGCATTGCTGCTAAATTACCCCGACACTTCTTTTTTTACGCCATATGAAATTTTAGGACTTACCACATACATCTTGCACACCTGAGTGTACAGTTGGACAAAACGGGCATTTTGGTAGCAGCTGCTGAGACAAGGGGTTGGAGTTTCCCCACCAGGAAGCTCTCCTGAAGGTCTTCTCCTCCTTGTTCAGACACACTAGTCACGTTGCCTGCATTTCGCTTGTGTATTTTGACTCTTGCCATGTTCAAGCACTTTCAAGACTGTTCCACTGCCTGCACACGCGCACACACACACACACATATGTAAAGTTTAGGTGGTTTTTGCCATTAAATTATCTAATACAAGCTTGCTAAGACTTTGGAAACCAAGATCTTAAAAACCTATTTCATTTCCCTGAGCTGATATTTTTTTTTAAAAGCATCAACTTTGTCTATTTAATTTTGGGAACTTACAAAATATTTCTACTTAAACTTTTGCGGGGAATTTCTAAGTTTCAGGCTACTTTGGGTATTTTAGAAAATTAGATTAATAGAGAAACTTAAACAATTTAAGTGCTATAAAACATATTTAACCAGAAATTATGACAGAAGTAAGCACAGAGTTTTCTGTGATTTAAATATTTGCCAGTGAACTAGTCACAGAAGTCAAGCTGTTAATAAATAACATTAATGCTAAGCAGTGGAAAAAAACCTGAAATTCAACACGATTATTTTTGTAACATGATTTCTCTCTGGTTCTGAGTTTCAATTCTGTCTTTAATGACCAGTAAATTACCATTATAAAGCACTAAAATAGTTTGAAGGAATAAATTTTACATTCCTTCATTGAAAGCTCATATCTAAAATATAATCATAAATAATATCTAGTAAAGATTTGTCAATGACATGAACAAGACAATACCCTAAAAAAACAAGACAAGCAATGGTCTGATCATGTGTACTGCAACGTACTGGTATTTACTTACAATGTTTCTGGTTTCCTAGAAATTAATCATCTGAAATTCCATCCTGGTGAGTGGAAAGGATGTTTCACCATCAACATCATTTCACTCTGTGGCACCTTTGCTAACTTAACAAAAGAAAGCTGCAGTTTCCTCATACAAAAGGCCTAACTAAAACTATTCTTTATGGATCTTTGATAAACAACCCGTGTTGGCTACAGATAAATGTTATTCCGCAGAACAAATGAGGTGGATTTTCCACTCTACAAGGACAGTGAGATGCCGAGATGTTTTCACAACGTGTAGGTAGCACATTTGAACAAAGCGAATCTGGATCCTGGACAAACCCAGGTATCACCGAAACTCGCAGAGCCCCACCAAGTCCTTTGGCATCCTTCTCTGGTCGCTATAAACCACCAAACCTTGGTTTCCCTAAAAGCCAGAGGGAAACCATCGCCAATTTTAAAAGGAGCGGGATTTGGTCTACCTAATGCCAGGCTACTTGTATTGTATGTGGAAAAATATCATCAGCTGCATCCTTTCCAGGTCAGAAGAGTCCAAGAATAAAGAGATGGTTGCTCTGGCTTGCACCATTAGCACCCCTGGAAGAGGTAAATTCGACCACCATTGCCCCTCTTCTTCAACACTGCCTCCTCCCAGTTCCATATCTAAAAAATGGTATTGAGAAAGCAGTTCAGATCCAGCTTTTCCAGCCTCAAACACACCTAATTCACACTATGAACGAGGAATGACAGTGGTGAGACATTTTGTGTAAGGCATTTCGGGGTACCCTGTGGGTGCCGGTGACTCTGGAGAGCCGGCACCGTGAGGACATGCCCAGGGACAGGCATGGCCACTCCTCCAGCTGCGGAGCAGCATCGCTGCATGTGCAGCCATGATGAAGTCTGGAAAGAGCCAGTGAGAAAAGAGAGAGGGGAGGGAGGGGAGGAGGGAGAGAAATGTTGATTAGTTCTGGGTAGAGTCCATGATAATGATAAACTCTGCAAGGTTCAGCAAGCTTGAAAAATACTATCTAGATTTTTAATTGAAAGTTTTAAGATAGTGTAAGCAGAACTATTTCAATCCGATATTTTACAGTACTTGTCACCAGCAAAATTTGAAAACTGATGAAAATACAATTGCTGGAAACAAAATACAGTAGAGGCAGAGAGGGGGAAAAAATAAGCTTGGAGGAATGAGAAAGCCCTAGAAAGGAAACTGCCAGAGAAAGCACCTCGCTCTAGTCATACATGAGAAAGAAATTATGGCTCAGATTAATCTCTGAACCCACACTAGGTCAGTGGAAGAACTGAGGAGAGGCGGCTTTGCAGCTGTGGAAGTGGGTTACCCTACATGAACATACAAAGAACACACAAAACACACAGGCCAGGACCTCACCAGTGCAAACCAGCACAGTGCTGTTGGATGGTACCAGTGCTGTTGGGTAGCACTTCCCTGCAGCAGTGCCAGTTTACGGGTCCCATTGGCCTCTCTTTAAACATAATGCCTATTTTATTCTGGAGTCCTGAACCACACAAATGCGATAATCTTTTCCATAATTTCTGTGTGAAATAGGCACACAGGACAGAGAAACCAACTTTTCTTCCAGTTGGGTTTATTCAGCCACTGAAAGTCCTGAGATGGATAGCATAGCCAGGAACAGAGCCAGGATCATGCAAGCAGTTGCTGGGTGAAGTTCCACTCATGTCTCTGCCAATATATCTTCATCTCAACTGGCAAAGTCCAGTGCTTCACCCCAGGCTTGGAGCGTTTCTGAACAGAATTGGCCGTCGTGCCCACCCCTCTAGCAGTTTTCACGATAGGAAGGCACGGACACTAAAATGAAGCTCCCAAATCCAATTTTCACTTGTGAATTGAGCCTCGGCTTGTACCCGGCTCCACAGAGGTGAAAGGCTAACGCAGTGCGCCGGTGCCACCGAGGCTCTGCCATCGCCTGCTAATGATGTTTCACAGGCTGCGTCGGGAGCTGGGAGCGAGCTCGGGCTGCCTGGGGGAGAGATTCGCAGCCAAGAGGAGATGGGATGCCAGCCTGACAGGGAACCCGACACTTTGTGCAGGCAGATCCAGCAGCCGCTGAGCGATGCTAACAACCTGGCTCACAAACCATGGCTTCCAGGGCACCCGGCAAGTTCACAGAGAATTTGCCCCAGCAGAATCCACAGCTACGTTTTGCGGCTGCAGACACCCACCCAACCACATGGTTATACGATCACATCCCCTCATGCACCCACCTAAACATATCGATCTTGATGCAAGTCAAATGCTGTCTCCTGGGTGTCTCAAGGATTAGCGAGCACCTGCACATTTATGAAGGTATATTTCCGAACCCATGCAAGGGAAAGCTGAGTGCTTAAAACTCAGCATATTTTCTGCTTCCTTAATATAACAGTTATTCTCTGGCTTGTCCATGGAGCTCAGTGGATGAGCAGTAATAAACACATGGTCGCCCTCCAGTCCATAAATTGAGGCTTCTTTTCAATCCCTGGCTTAGAAGCACACCTCAAAAAGAGCAGGTAATTTTGCTTTACTGTCATCTGTATCATAGCCACCATGTGTCAAACATTGACGAAGAATGAGAGGATACTTTATTAGCTGATAAGCTGGACTACTATTCACCGAGGAAGAAGATTATCAAACAAATTACACTGAGAACCAATAAAAGGGGAAAGGTTAATGATTTCTGTAAGCCACCAAATTCACCCACCCTTGTAGTTGACCAAGAAAATTAGGGTTTCTTCATGCTGAGCTTATGGGAGCACTTTACCCATATTTCAGCCCTTCTTTCCTTGGAGATCTTTGACATCACTGCTTTCTTGCCTGAGAATTTACATTAAGGACAATTACAAAACAAAAATATACCACCGTTCAGGAAAATATACAACTTCTTATCGGAGGCATGTGGATGTTCTTCTTGCCAGTCTACAGACGTGGAGATTAAATTTCAGAGAGAGATTTATTTTGTGCTATTGTCCTGTTATTCACCAGAGGATTGTGCAATGCAAGTAATCTGATCAGAATAATGCATAGGGACATATTTCAGAAAACCAATAATTGTGGTAACGTTGAGCTCTGCAAGGTGCCAAAATAAAGTCCAAAATCACTCTCACTCTTTTCCACAATTCCTTAATCATGGCATCATAATGTGCTGCTCTGTTGTCCATTAAAGCCACAAGCCTGAAGTAATCAATGCTGGACATTTGGAGATTTATTGTAATTTTAGATCTACAGCACTTCTGCAGGCTGAAAAGCAAAATTATATTTTATAGGTGTGCCATATCTTACATTTTACAGCTTTTACTTCTTTAAGCTGCCTTGGTGCGGGCTTTTGTTGTTGGCTTGAGGTTTTTTTTTTTTTTTCTTTTCACCTGACTGCTGCAGGCTTTTTTATGATGTTAGGAAGCAGTTAAGGCAAACAACAGAAAAATTACTAAAACTGACTGTATTTAAATTCTGTTTACTTCCTTAACCTTTTGACTTACCTATACAAAAAGTAATCTTTCATAAACAAGTCCCAAACAAAATCATTGCCTATTTTACTCTCCTTAAACCCTTGTGGAATAAGCAGAAATTGTAACAAGATCCTTTTGCCCGATTTTTATTCCGCTCATATTTGCAATGATTTTATAAGTGATGCTTGGTTTGCCTCTCCACATTATCACAATCAGTCCATCCTGGGATTAAAAACCATTTAGGGCCCAACTCTTAAAGAAACTCCCCACACAGCAGTATAATGAACACGGTTCCTTTTTATTGTTGCTGGGTTTATTGGTATGCCAAACATGCTGCAAAGCTCAATCCGCACTTGAAAAACCAAGGAGTGACCCACTTCCTAGCATGGCTTCGGTGCAGAGACAGCACAAAGGTGTTGAGGAAGGTAACCCTGAGACCCTGATATGGCAAATGTGTCATTAAAGGGCAGTTGGGTCAAAATTTTCACGTGCCTCAAGACAAATGTTCATGAGTTTTCTTCCATTTTGAGGAACACGTTAGCACCCAGTATCAGAAAATGAACTCATC
>NW_010419191.1:81522-81816 GCF_000710305.1 Buceros rhinoceros silvestris
AACCAGCGTCCTTAGGAACCCAGCCGCGTGGTGAATCCAGGAGACCTGGTGCCATCCCCTTGCTTCTGCTCCGGTCCAGATGTTGCCAGATAGAGTTCTTGAACTCATCACTGAGAAAATATCAAAGCTCAGGACATTGCTTCACTATGCCCTAAAATTTAGCTGGACATGACCTGGCAATGTGTGCTTGTAGTCCAGGAGCCAGCTGTGTCCTGGGCTCATCCCCGGCAGCGTGGGCAGCAGGTCGAGGGAGGGGATCCTGCCCCTCTGCTCCACTCTGGGGAGACCCACCTC
>NW_010419191.1:81894-91894 GCF_000710305.1 Buceros rhinoceros silvestris
AGGTGGGGCAGCAGGTCGAGGGAGGGGATCCTGCCCCTCTGCTCCACTCTGGGGAGACCCCCCTGCAGGGCTGGGTCCAGCTCTGGGGTTCTCAGCCCAGCAGAGACACGGAGCTGCTGGAGCGGGGCCAGAGAAGGGACACAAGAATGGTCTGAGGGTGGAACCCTCTGCTGTGAGGACAGAGGAGAGAGTTGGGGTTGTTCAGCCTGGAGAAAGGAAGGCTCCAGGGAGACCTTAGCGCGGCCTTTCAGTGCTTAAAGGAGCCTTTCACAAAGCTGGGGAGGGACTTTTCATCAGGCTTGTTGTGACAGGACAAGGGGTGATGGGTTAAACTGAAAGAGGGAGATTCAGACTGGAGAGAAGGAAGTAAATTTTTGACACTGAGGGTGGTGAGACCCTGGCCCAGGTTGCCCAGAGAGGTGGGAGAAGCCCCATCCCTGGAACCATCCCAGCTCAGGTTGGACCCTGGGGCTCTGAGCAACCTGCTCTGGGTGCAGGTGTCCCTGCTCCCTGCAGGGGTTGGGGTGGACTGGATGAGCTTTGAAGGTCCCTTCCCACCCAAACCAGTCTGTGATTCTGTGATTCTAAAAACTGCTAATGGCTGTTCTGAACAATAGTGGATTCACTAAGCGTTTGCACAGAACAGACCTCAGAACGTGCTTAGACATTTCTGTGAACTAGAGTCCAAAATGGTTCACACGAGCAGCACTGTTGGCATTCAATGCTCTGAAATCTGTGGTTATGGATGTGCCAAGACTAGCTCATCGTGAAGCATGGCAAAGATTAATCCAATATTTTAGCTAATATTGTGTAAACATGCAGCCGCTTCCTCCTAATAGCACCTTTCAGCCAAGTGGAGCTCAAATCCATACGAATGAGGATTTCTCACCGACTACTGAACTATTAGAATTCATGTGAAATATAGCAGTGCTGGCACAGAAAATAAATATGTGAGTCCCTCTTAGGAAACAGAGTGCAGAAAATATACTTGATTAATGTATTTTCGAGGGGTGAATTATAGCTTAGCCATGTTGAAATGTGACCAGACACTTTGAAACTGTCGTTGGATCCTATTAGAGAGCACAAATGGTCACGTTTTACATTTCGTGGGAAAGGCAGGCACTCCAACCAGCAAAGTTACTGAGAAAATATGTTACCCACTGGATAGCAAATGCCTTTCCCCTCAGCAACTCCTATTTCTGTGGAAGACCTCACTTCTATAACCCACCTGGCAAAAGTGCTGCTTAGTTTTCATGGAGGGGAAAGATCTCAGCTCAAGTAACAGGTCTCCCAAGCCAACAGGAACAAGACGGAAACTCTGTAATTGGATAACCTACAAAGTAAAATTCCTAAGTAATTGCCTGTGCAAGCACCCCAATGGGAACACTGTGTGTCACAAGACAAGAACACCAGCTAGGACAGATCCAGCTGACAATGGATATGCACAAACAAGATGCAAGAGCATTCGAAACCAAAGCCATGAGGTCCCTGCACTCTCAGAGTGAACCGCGGGCTCTGGTCTCGCTCTGTTGCAGGGAAGGGGAACACGGCCGTTGATTTCAATGAGTGCAGGATCAAGACCATAATGCTTATAGCAGCCATACACATCAGTGTAAACCTATTTGAAACAGAACCTAAGGGCACATTTCATGTGTGGTTGGGAGGAAAACCGACTCACAATGGAGGGCAGGAGTGTTCATGTAGAATTTATACTACAAAAGAAAAAGGAAAAACTTTCCTCTATGCCTCTATGTGAATTCATCAATTTAACTTACACTTAAATGGAAAATCGCTATACAGAGACCATAAAAACGTATTATGTTATCAATTGAATGGTTTACACTGCTGGCAAGCTCAGGGAAAACATACCTTTTCACTACTACCAGCCTGAGTGAACCGCATTATGAAGGATCCCATATATATCTTTAACTTTTGTACATGGCAATTCTCTTCGCATGTGCTCTCCGTACCTTAAATCAAGTGAGTGATGAGAAGAAGGATGAGCGTGGGTAGCGAGAGGAAGAAGATGTAAAGAAAAAGAAAAGCTGAGAAGGAAAATAAAGAGAAAATAAAGTTAGGGATGAAGAAGAGACAGAAATGGAAAATAGAGCAAGAAAAGGGCAAGGTGCTTCTCAGGAGTCCAGGATAACAAATGCATCTCAATAAAGGCAAGCTGCTCTAAAAGGAAAACAATTCACACGTCTTTGCTTCCTAACGTATATTCTAGTTCCACAATGCTGGGGGCAGAAGGGCAAGAGGAGACCAGAAACAGGGAAAATAAGACATGGTTCTGGGCAGTACTTTGGCTTAGCCAAGTATTTTCTGCAATAAATCCAGTGTTGACTGTGCTGAGAGGCAATATTTCATGCCTGTCTCCATTCTGTGACTGGAGGGTGCTGGAGGCTCTCCTCTGGGCCAGAGCACAGCAAAGCAGTGAAGACCGCATGAGGGACATTCAAGAGTCCTCTTGTTCCGCTGCTTTCCCATACGTTTGCAGTGAGATAAACACGGGAGATGCTGTCATGCGGTATGGCCACGCAGAGGCCAATGTATGCAGTCGGCAATGACACACCAACAGCTCTATCACCAGATTGCATCTCTAACAGCAGCTTCTCCACCCCCAGAACTGCAGGTGTATATGTCTACAAAACATTTTAGATACACACATATATACAGGTAGGAAGTGGTTTCTGAAAATTGAAGTTTCTCTAACTATTTTGGATTATTTTATATTTTTTAAAAGTCAGTCTGCCATGTCCCGAAGCATAGCAGTGGGACACACATGGGAACAAGTCCTGCACATTGCCTCATCCTGATCCGTTCCTCTGTCCCACCAGGAGGACCCAGCAGAAACAGTCACCGTTTGGATGTTACACTAACATTTCTGTCAAACCCCTTCGTAATTACAGGAGTGATGGTGATATGCAGCATCCCAACGAGGCCCCACACTGGGCACTGTGTAGGGCCGTCAGCATGGAGAGTTTCCTCATCTCCGTCCTCTCCCCCTATGAGTCAACTGGGTCCAACCTCCCCAATGTGTCAGGTTTCAGTCAGCTCTAAAAATTTTTATAGCCCAAAAGAGCAAAGGGAGCAATGAAACTCTCACCCCAAATGCTGCCCTCCCAGGCGGGAGAGCAGGCGTGGGGTTGATGAGAAGGGCAGGGGGGTGCTTAGGTGGTTTTCTCCAACTGACCATCCCTTGTGGTCCCCCTCCCACTCCCTTCCTCTCTCATTACCGTGTAAAAATCCACTAATGCAAAGAACAAACATTCCTCCCAACCTAGGCACAGGAAAAAATTAAACATAGGACATTTGGAAAGTATCATTATTTTTCTTTTAAATCCTTTGTGGAAAGTTTGATGGTCTTTACTCATGAACAATCCAAAAATCATTTCACTTTTTATTTCTCTTTTCCCTTCGCCCATAGTGATTGTTGAACAACCCTATCACGGGGATTACTGATGGTAATCAGGACCACACAGTCACATTAGGCAGAAGTTTCTGTAGGAACTCTGCTAAAGAATATAAATTAATGATGGAGATTGTTCTGGACTGCTGACTGCCGTGTTGGGTACTTTGTGTTAAGAAAACAGCACTGTGCGAATCCCAGGAGCTCAGGGAATGATGACAGGAGCGATCAAAGCAGGGCTAGAAATCTATTTATTAATGAAATATAAAGAGATTGGTAGATAACAATTATACCTTAGAAAGAGGCCCATAAGAGAAGATGTGATGCAGTATAAAAAATACTGATCAACACAGATGAGCCAGATCAAGAGCTTCTGACTCAAAGCACACAATCAATTAAACGCTCACAAATTCAAAGCAGATGAAAAGAAGTTTTGTGTTGCCCAACAGAAAACTCAGACAAATGAATATTGCTAGGACCGACATTGCAGCAATCTTCAAGCACGGACATTTCCGTATCACAGAGGAGCAGAATCACTAATTACAAACTCTAGAAGAGGCCTTGCGCATCAATCTTCTGGCTGTAAGACCATCTCCAACACTGTAACCAGAATAAGATTTAAAGAGAAGATAATTCCCAAGTTCCATTACTGCATTTGTCAGTGGTGGCCACGGCAGGACGCACAGATCACCGCAGCAGGTGTGCAAGGCCAGGCATAGCAGGTCTCTGATGAAGTATCTTGTAGACACATTTATTGTACAATTGCATCTCCGCATTTCAGGAAACTCCCGCTGTCCAACAACAACACGCTAAAACCTCATGGAGCAAAAGGAAACTCATGGGTTGTGTTGGAAATCTGTGCTTATAATTATGACCCACTTGATCTCCTCGGCCACAAAAACCATTCTGGTGGTAGAACTACATGGTAGCATTGGAAATCAGTGTGCATCATCGGGTTTTATTCAACTCAAGCTGCCTGAAGAAGAGCCACATAAAAATGTTGTTAAAATAAACTTTGGTAGACAGAGACCTGGTGTAAACCAAGTGTAAACTCTGAGTGGATTTTTACTACAGACCCATAAACCTCTGAAAATAAAAGTTTGTAGTGGAAATCGAGAGAGACATCTATCATGGGAAAACTGGGTGCTCCCATGGTTTGCAGATAGTGACTCCCTCCCTGCAAATCTCCCCTTCTTCTCCGAAGCTGTGCCTATAAATGACACTCCTGAATCCTCACTGCTACCTCCACTATCGCAAAATTATTTCAGTGGTGGTGCCCTTCCAGTGTCAGGCCACAGCCGGCAAGGTAATTCCTTTCCTCCACTTCTTTTCTCACATCCCTCAGGAAAACTTCATGGAAAAGACACAGCTTTTGCTGGCTGTGGTACATCAAGATGGCGAAATTGCTACTAATTGTAACATTTGTAATTATTTCTAGCTTTTAATTTTTATAATGACTCTTCATGTTTCTGTTGACCAGAGGGAAATTTTAATCCCAAACGTGCCCAAGTGTCAAAATTGCCATTACGCTCCAGGAAAAAAAGAGGCTTTTGAGAAGCCATGAAGTTTACTTATTGAAAATACGAAATGAATGTTTTTTGTCAGATTTCCATCGGAGATTGAAACCTTTTATTTAACACTGGCTGGAAGAGTGAATTATTCAAATGTTTACATTTGAATGCTGCTGTACTCTAATGATTCCATTTTCTGCAGTGTATTAGCAGTAAGATAATGAAAAGCTCCATCAGAGTGTTAAACAAACATCCAGCTACAACTTCTCGTGGCAGAGGAAGAGGCTGGCTGGCGCAGTCAGAGAGGGCATCCTCAGGCTCCTGCAGAAGTCGGTTGGGTGAAACAAGGTTCTCCAGCCCTCTGCTTGGCCATGCTGCTGACCTACATGGACAAAACAATAATACACTCATTGTCTCTTCTGTTGCATCCAGATGACCAGATGGTTGTTAAATAGTGGGGTTTTTTCCACTATCCAGATGCAAATGTATTTAAAATCTGCGTAGGCTTCTGCTTGGCCAGCAGAAGGGTTCTGCAGCTTTGAAGGCAGGCTTTGAGTTTGATTGGAGCATTTTTTTAAGGAGATGAAGGTCTTGAATGGAGAAATTTGTTTTTGCTTTGAAATATTTAGCACTGTGCTTTTTAAATTTCACTTTACTTAAGAAATAACAGAAAAGGTATGTCTATCACTATTCTTCTGTAGGAGATCTCTGTCTTACCTAGTTTGTTCTCAGTCTTTTAGGAGAAGGCTGAGAGGAATCTGATCAATGCTTATCAATATCTCAAGGGTAGGGTGCAAGAGGATGGGCCCAGTCTCTTCCCAGCGGTTCCCAGCAATGGGACAAAGGGCAATGGACATAAATCAGAACCTGGGAAGTTTCACCTGAACATGAGGAAAAACTTCTTTACTGGGAGGGCGAGGGAGCCCTGGCCCAGCCTACCCCGAGAGGTTGTGGAATCTCCTTCTCTGGAGAGATCCCAAACCTGCCTGGACGCCAAACTGGGCACCCTGCTCTGGGGACCCTGCTCTAGCAGGGGGTTGGACTGGATGATCCCCAGAGGTCCCTTCCCACCCCCACCAGTCTGGGATTCTGAGAAAGACAGGAGCTTTTGCTCCTCGAGAAATGCCTACTCTAAAATACCCTTGCATCAGCCAGCAGAGCAGGATAAAAAGGCAGCAGTAAACCCCAGGGAAGGTTGAAGGCCACCGTCTCCCTTGGGCCAGCCCCAGGCACCAGTGCCCATTCCAGCCCCACCCCGGGGCACAGGGAAGTGACCCAAGCCCAATATCAGCCAGAGAGGAGAAGCTGATCTGGGTTGGCACATGAGTAATATTTTCTGCTTAACTGAGATTTTTCTGAACTTCAGCCGTTGCATTAGGTGGTTAATTTTTTCCTCTCTCCAGGGTTTTCATGGGATATCCTGTTCATGCATCCAGAGCCTAGTACACGGGCGACCGGAGTTTCTCATATTTAAAGAAAAAACAAAAAACACACGCACGCAAGGAGAAAAATGTTTTTTAAACTGTTAAGACAATTTTTTCTACCTCATAAAGAACCAAAAAGAGGCAAAAGCCCAATTTTCCCACCATTACTAGCTCAGTTCCTGCCCTCACCTGTGTCACTCTGTTACGCACAGTCCAGAGCACTGCAGCTGCCCTTGTATTTTCTGCCAGTATAATTTTTTAAATACACAAATATTATACTCCAGGGCATGTTTTCCTGGGCCAACAATACATGCCTCACTTTTATTGTGAGGCACAAGCCCTTCGGTTTCATGTCTTTTGACCTCCCAAGAAATGTATTAATGACCCTATAAAGCTCTCTCTGGCACGTATTCATATTAATACAATATACTTCTTTGTTTTTATATTGCATAGTAAAAGGGGGGAGGGGGGAAGAGAAGGGAAAAAAAGACAGTTGTTTCAATATCCTTCCACCACAAAACATAGTTCAGAGGGAAAAAAAAACCTGATAGTGATCTGCAGAGGGATAGCTGACATTATTTAAGCTGTATTTTAGCCTGGCTTATTTCTACTCCTGCTTGTTCCTGCGCTACCTTCAGTTACGACTCTACACACTTGGGTAACAAAGTCCAGCTGCTGTGTTCCACAGCCGCTGGCAGTGAGGTGCCTCCTGCCCAGCAAAGGAGCGAGCTCCTTCTGCAGGCACTGTCCTGGGGCAGCCTCAGAGACGGGTCCAGGAGAGTGTTTTGAAATAAAACTTCCCCCTCCCTCCACCTCGCTCGCACTCCAAGGTGCAGCATTCCACAAGCTGCTTTTAACCCAAAGCTAGCGAGTGGCAAAACGCAGCTCTGACAGCTTAGGATGGAGGGAAGGAGCAGATTGGAGCACAAGCCCTACTGTGGGTCCCCCCATGAGCACACATTTTGTGCCTTAAAAAAATAAACAAACTACAAAACCAGAAAAGAATGCTGGGGAAATAACTTCTGCCACCATTTCCTCTAATTATTCCTTATTCAAAAACAATTAAAATGAATTTATTGGAGGCTAAGTTCAATACTTGGGCTACTTCTTGATGCCGGTAAGCAAACTGAGACCATGTTTAGCCAGCACCGGTTCATTTAACCCCCTGCACACACGTGAGCCAGCAACGCTAGTGATGAACAGTTTGCTAAACCTGGGGGTAGTATCCACGTCGCGTAGTACAGTCTATCGACGGACAATTTCTAGTGCTCCAGTTTTGCTTTTTGATATAGTGGCTGTATTAAAGCCCCTATCAAAACCTCGTATCTAATCCTGCCACGCCATTATCAGTCTCTCATTTGCACGGTAGACATAAATATATATCATCGCCCCTTACAGATGGCAAAAAGGCTCGGCTAGGAAAACAGCGGGCTATGGTTTACATCTAACCGATACAGACAGAACATAAACTAACTAATACTAACTAACTAATATTAACTAACCTTTTAATTGAATCAAATACTTGATAAAAGCAAATATAAAACTCAAAATGAGTACACCAGAGCATGCCCCAGCCTTCTGAAGTGGACCACAGTGCTCTGAAACCGCAAAACAACCAGAGTAATTATTTTTGATGATCGAATCAAGTAAACCCTAATTTCAACTAGAGTGTTCTCAGCTCTGCTACATCCATGAGACAGAGGGAAAATCTGGTCCTGCTCCTGTTAACTCTGGGAATTTTACCCCCTACTTCGAAGAGAAAACCAGCACAGTTCTTACAGTGCGTCCCTTTTGTTAAAGCAAAGCTCCTTTTTACCTTCTACCTCTTCCAGAAGACACTCCAAAGGTTAATAGACGCAAGTTAGCCAGCAGCTCTTTGAAAAGGAAGTCCCCAAGCTGATCTCCAAGTTTTGATAAAGTGGAGAAAGTGTCACCAAAAAAAAAAAAAAAAAAAAGAAAACACACTAAAGACGCAAGTTAGCCAGCAGCTCTTTGAAAAGGAAGTCCCCAAGCTGATCTCCAAGTTTTGATAAAGTGGAGAAAGTGTCACCAAAAAAAAAAAAAAAAATAGAAAACACTCTACAAAACCCATGCGTATAACGGGGGTAGGGCATTTGCCAGTATTTTTGACTTTTTAGCAGCCCCTTAGCTATTGTTTATCTTTGATATTTAAGGCAGAATAGATGGAAGTATTCATAATTAATAATGACTAACCCAAAAGTTTCTTCTTTTTTATTAATTTTTAAGTTTAGAAAAATATTAAACCCCATGAAGCTGAAGTTATTTGGCAAGCTCTTTGCAAGGCACGTAAATAAATCTTTCTGCGAGTCTCCAAGGGCTTTAGGCAAAACTTTGTGGATGCCAAGGAGGAAATCTAAAAACAATTTCTGGCTTGTTTGCTGAGCCAAAAAAGTGGACATCATGTCCAAAGTACAATTTGAAATATTGTTTTGTGTACTGAAGAATGAAGTGATGCATGTTTTCAGATCAGGACTGTCTAAGGAGCTTTCCCAGTGAACCGCAAAGATTTTAACTCTTTAACGCCAGCTTCACATTAGAGTTTTTATTACAGTTCGTGGGTGGGAGCAGCAGACCACAAGGCCTACTGGGTTCAGCTTTGGTGAGCAAAACATTTTGTCAGACCTACTCCAGCCATTTTTAATACAGGTTAATATGTGAAAAGGCATCGGTGATCTAGAGCTGATTCTCCAGAAGCCTGGTTTACGTTAAC
Organism: Buceros rhinoceros silvestris; assembly: GCF_000710305.1. Classification (NCBI taxonomy): domain Eukaryota; kingdom Metazoa; phylum Chordata; class Aves; order Bucerotiformes; family Bucerotidae; genus Buceros; species Buceros rhinoceros. Next base: position 90,970 of record NW_010419191.1, read on the forward strand.
TTGCCCATAGAGGATATCCAGCTCACTCCATCCAGATCCGACTGAAATCTTTAAATTGCCTTCTCTTGCATGAGTGAGTCAAATTTCAGGGTAAGCTGAGAAAGCTGTTAGGGAACAGCTCAGTGTTGAAGACCCCACAGGGTGTTTGTAAAAAGGGGAGAGTTTGGTAAAAATCATGAAAGGTTTCGGAAAGCTCCTAATACTCAGAACAAAGTCATGGGGGTGGAGTCGGGGAAACACATGATGTGGTTGATCCAACCTTGGCCAGGTTGGGAGGGGCTTTGAGCAACCTGGTCTAGTAGAAGGTGTCCCTGCCCACGGCAGGCGGTTGGAATTGGATGATCTTTAAGGTCCCAAACCATTCTGCGGTTCTATGACGTGCACACCAGCCAATACATCCCCCAGGCTCATTGGTGTATGAGCTTCCTTATTAAAATTCTGCAGAAGTCTAAACTTTGTATGTGGGGTTATAAGGGACTTGTCACGGAGAAAACCCCCGTGGGCTTTATGGCAAACGTGGCGCCAAAGACTGTGAGAATACCTACGCCGGGAAAGCTTTCCAAATGAAGTTTTTTTATCACTACGTTGATTGTCCTTTTTAGCACAGATTTGCTCTGTTTTGTTTCAGTTGATGACAACTTTTCGTTACAAACCAAGCAGAACTGAATCTCTTAACAACTGGCTGTGCCTGTTGGTTGTCTGCAGTATCTCCCCCTGCAATGAAATTTGCGCCTTCAATCAAAACATCAGCAGAATTGACAGATCCTTTGTTTAAATGAGCTTGGCTTCAGCTTTGAGATTCCTAACTATTGTTTCCAACAATACAAACGAAGGTTTATGTAAAGCAGATCTATTTACTCATTCCTTCCCCTGATTAAAAATATCGTACGGTTCACTGATAATCTGAGAGTCAGTTTTGATTTTT
>NW_010419191.1:96894-109933 GCF_000710305.1 Buceros rhinoceros silvestris
AAGGCCCAGACAACAGCAACCACATAATTTTTTTTTTTAAAAAAAGCTTCTAAACAGCCTTGTCCATGCTTTCTAATACATATTAACGATCTTAAGCATTTGTGTTCTGCTTGTACAACATTTTATATTTACAGTCATAGAATTTCTGAATTATGATTAAAGGCAAAACAATGGAAGTTCAACTTTTTGTAGCCTCCTCAGGATGTGGTTAGCTAAGGACCAAGTTCTCCAGTCTTTGGTTAAGGAGGGTTTGTCTTGCCAGTGAAGGTTTCCACCAACCCCAGCAGGGAAGGGATTTATTCATGGATTTCCATGGATTTCCCTCTGTTTATCGATTCCTCCATGGAACAGAGGGAAACCCCTTTCCACCCGTGGATTTCTCTCCATTTAACCAATGGAGGGAAATGACCACATTTGGGTTCCCCAGCGTAAACCCCCAGGAGCGTCACTGGAGGGATCACAGCAGCCTCTGGCCATGAGGAAGGTGCAATGGGCAATGGCAGAGTCCTGTCATCCCCATACACCAAGGCCAAAGGCGAGGCATGGTCGGATGCTCAGGAAGGGTGGTGGCACCTAAGAAAAATGCCCAGCAACACCTGCCATAAGCAGCTTTCACAGGCAGAAGCAGAAGGAAGGAGGGAACAAAAAATAAAAAGAAATTTAAATGCACAACGCCGTTTGTCACAGCCCAGGATCCAGAGGCACACCGACTGCACATATACTTTTATTAAATGCTCTCACAAATTTGTGAGGATTAATTTTAAAACACCTGTTTGCAAAAGGAAATAGATGTTTTCGAGCTGTTGTGCAGTACAAGACAGTTGTTAAAAATCTGGAGAGAATGTAGTTTTATGGCGTTATTTAATATCGTGTCCACAGATGCCTTCAGTGCGCTGAACAAGTTTCTCTCTCCCCCTCCCAACCTTGCAAAGTGAAGCGCAGGAGTAAAAGCTCTTCTTTATGCAAAGTGTGTGTGTATATAAAACTCTTAGGTATAGTATTAACATATTTAAATTATCATAAAAATAAATGGTGCACCAAAACCTTCCCTGGCTCTTTTTTTTTTCCCCCTTAAAAAATAGTTATGGATATTATTCTCAGAAAAACGTCTTATGTGTGGGCATGCTAAGAATTTGTGATTTCATTGCACAGCAGAGAATATGTGAGTTTTATGTGTGATTCGCAAAGAAAATTAGGTGTGAAAGTGGGATAAGTACTGGGATGTACAGTAGATAGATAGCTACCTCCAAGGCAAGATTTACATACAGATATTTGTATTGTGTTATGGAACCTACTTATTGTAACCATAAAAATTATTTGTACATCGATTTCCATAGAGTCAAATTTTAAATACGTAAAAGGTAGTTAATTCTTCCAAATGAGTTTTTGAAAAAACACCAAGGGGACAAGACCACAGAAACAGCCTCATCACATGACGCAGCAAATGGTAACAGAAATTTACAGCAAATGGAAACCAGAAATCTCCATTAAGAGCCCTACCTAGTGTAGAATCTGTGCAATCAGACATCACTGTCTGAAAAACATGTTTTATATATTGCTATCCAATTTCTAGAAATGATTTTGCTCTAAGAGAAAGGAGAAAGCACAAAATAGCAAATGAGATGAAATGCTCAAAGCTCAGTCGTTGCATGTTTTTATCCGTGTCTTTTGAAGGTGCAGGAAATCCAGTGGAAGTTATTCAAATTTAGACACGCGGCGGAAAAATGGGATCCGCAAAATATTAACTATGATAACATCCAATCTAAATACAATTCTAATGAGATAAAGGTCTTTGCCTTTACCATCTTCTGGCAGTTTTCCCCATATTGATAATTATTAATAATCACCCTGGGTCCTCCTGCCATACCTGACACTCGCAGACAGCAAATCATTTTTAATGCAGAGCAAAATAGGGAAACTGAGGGCTGGCTGGATTAACTATTTTGCCCAAGGTCACAAGCAGGTCGATTTATGGGTAGGAACAGAAATTAGAGTCGGGCTCTATCACTTGAACAACACTGTCAAACACCAGCAGACGCTTTGCAAAGCAGGAACGCGAGTGGCCCCAGCTGAGGAGCCCCAACCCTGCCAGCAGCCCTTCGCTCCTCTGGAGGAATTACATGATGCAAACACCTGGTTTAGAGCCAAGCCCACAGACATGCGAGCTCACCGAGGTCCACGCCAGCTCAGGGACAACCTCTCTTAGCAGAGCACTCTCTTAAAATGAGCAGTGTTTAACTCATACTACGATCTGGGCTGAAACGTCAGGGTTTGGTTTTGGCAGGTGTAGAGATGAGGCAGAAGAGCATCTTAGCTCCAGCCCGAAATATCCTTAAAGATCTCACTGAAAGATGGCAGAAACCTCAAATCGTCTCTGAACTACAGGCAGGATTTGCCCTTAAACCCAGAGCAAAATCCTACTCAAACTCAGCCCTGGGCTGAACATCCACTCCTTCAGCTTCCCACAACTTGTTTGCTTAAAGCTGGGAATTTACCACTCGATTGACATGAGAGGCAGTGGATCACCCGCCTGCTTCCAACTAAACCACCTCGCAGCAGCAAAACTTCAATGGCTGGTAAAAGAGAGCAAAGAATTACCTTTTCCTCCCTTTTTAAGCAACGGCAGGAATACCCTTCCCAGTGTCCCAGCTCACCCGCACACTCATGTTCATCCCCAAGAAGACAGAGGCACTTTCCTGCTTCCAAAGAAGCTATGACTTGTTCCTCAAATCCACCTTTGCTACCTTCCACCCTTCACTGCGGTGCTGGGTCTCTTGCTCCGGCTTTGCCTGTCCCAGGATGGACAATGCCCTCTTAGTCTTAGGGCAGATTTTAGGAGAAACCAACCAGGTTCATTAAAATACTGTTTATTGTTGTCGATATAACCTGCTTGTTCTCTTACGCAAAAGACAATCCAGGCTCCAGAGATCAATCTCTGGTAGCCTTGCACCCATAATATCCATTCCCCCTGAATAAAGTAAAGTACCTGACTTCTCAGTTTCTTAAGAAGTTTTTAACAAATCTACTCACAAGTAATAGCAAAAGCACTCTGCTAGGTAGAATCTTACAGGAAATTTTATACTGACATCACCACTATTCCATATGGGTTGGTTTTTTTTAAAAAAAAAAGTGTAACATATTTACCTTTTTATGTATAATTTTATCAGAATACCTAATAAAAAGATAGTAAAGAAGCAAAGTTAGCTATTAGATAACAGTCCTTGCTGCCAAAAGCCATAATCTGACACAGATTGAGCCCGGTACAGTAGTCAATTAATGGCTCAGTGCTCATACAATAATGACCTACTAACCTGACGGTGTGTTGCTCTCACATTTTGCCATCCCCTGGGATGCTACTGTCACTGTGTTATCTATTGCCTGCTTCCCTATCAAAGAAAATAAGCAGAGCTGAAATGTATGTACGCATCAAGCTCTGTAGTTCATTGCACACCAACCCCAGCAACTGGAGGAACAATAGATTTATAAGTTTATCCTACATTAAACCAAACATGCCTGACTGCACTGTAAATTACTAAATAATAAACCAGGTGGTGTAAGATCCTGACTTGGACAGAATATAAAAATCTATCAACCTGTAAAATACAATAACCATAAACGTGCTATGAAGCTGATGGCTCAGGTAAACCATCCACCTCCAGCAACAGAGGGTTTTCGGGAGTAAATTGCGACAAAAGGTTTACTAAATTTAAGTCTCGAGCACTTTTTCATTTTATGCAACACCATCAATAGCAGAAATATAATTGAGCTAAAACCAGTGGCAAATGTGTTTGTTTTGTTTACATTTCTTTGTCTCTAATGGAGCTATTCCATGGTAATGCGCTACGTTTCCCAGCGTATTGCCACGGGCATTTAGTCTGATCTCTAAAGAGAAGATGAACTACTGCATCAGAGCATGCTTCCTCAGCGCTCAAACTTAACATTCAAATGAGATTGGAGCAGTACAGGAGGTACAAAATGGAGAAAGCCGAAAGGTCGGGGCACTGGCTTCCTTTGAACGGACTAAATCTTGATTTAAAACAAACCCACAGCAATTCTGCTCCTGCAATAACATATTTTGCATGCCATTGTACACACCATTAGCCCTACCCCAAGTGATATCCGGGCTTTTTAATAGGCGCTGCCTTTGCCACCAAAATGAATTGCCACGAGTCGCAGAAAACATTGCATCACGGCGCTCAAAAATTATTCAATAAATCGTAACTCCAGGATCTACAATAATAATTAATTCCATTTTAGGAGCTTTTCAATAAGCAAAGCAGGTTAAATTTATATGATGTACAAACAGTGTTTACATTCATAGAGGGACAACTAATTGCTGCACGGCTTGACATCATTACAGGGAAATGCTGGGGGATGCAGACAGTTTAATTAGGGGTGGCTTTAAGTTCACAATATGACTGGTATCGCAGTGCTTTACTAATGTGCTGGTGTAGGATGATCACACAGTCACACGACTACATTTTTTCTTTCTGTACGCTTTGTCTTTACAACGGAAAACAAAGTAATTTTTGCATACAGGCAAGCTGACACTGTATATATTTCCCTCTCAGTTTTATTCACTTGCTTTACAGACCATAAAGAAATGTTTCTTAACCCAGTAAAGTGCATTTTCAGTTGCAGATACATATACTTTGCTGATACGTGAGCAAAACACACACAAATCGTGTGCTCAGCCTCTCCCAAGTTCTCCCATTTAACACCAAGCACCATAAACTCCCACTGAAATGACTCCATAAACAGAGTTCATCACTCGACTGGATTGAACCTCACTTGAAACACACCCACCCACACTCCTAATCGAGTTCAAGGCTGTCTCCTGCCTTTTGGGGGGAAAGGATAGAAACTGCCTTGAAGGGAGCACCTGGACTTTGGCGGGTGCTCATGGGAACTTCACGGAATGACAGAAACACAGAATGGTTTGAGTTGGGAGGGACCACAAAGACCGTCCAGTCCAACCCCCCTGCAGTGAGCAGAGACATCTGCAAATACAGTAGGTTGCTCAGAGTCCTGTCCAACCTGACCTGGAATGGTTCCAGGGAGGTGCATCCACAACTCCTCTGCCAAGGGTTAAAGATTGCAGTTCCATCACTGAATCTTTTTTCCCTTGACATGCTTGGGACAGATCCCCTAAGCATCCTACTCATTTCCTTTGAAGGAAACTATGCTGAAATATTATTACTCTATTATTATGAGGTAGCTCCATCACCTATTTTTTACAGTGGTTTATCTTTTGCTGGACAGGGGACTATAGCACTGCTGTCCTGGAACATGAGGGTCATTTACTGCAGTATTCTGCTCTTCCCAGGGTGCAGACTTACCCCTTCAGAAGCCTGTAACTTCCCTGTTCTAGTGTCAGCACAGATGTTGGCATTATCTGCTCACGCGTGTCCACTTGTGCAATGGAGTCCTTTCACCCGCCATGAGAAACACCCCTGGGAGCCATCTGAAAGGCCAGATTTCTTTCAGAAACCAATTTGGGATAAGGAAAGAAAAGATCCTATATCCAACTAAAAGTGCACAAGTAACTTAGATCACAAGAATACAACAGCCCATCATGCTGGAATTTGGTTGGGACAGACGTGGGTGCATATGGGTGCTGGAGACAGGAACCAACAGCAGTGTTCTCCTTGCTCTTGGTTCCAAAAGCCACACTGCAGCTCCAAACTAACCATGCTCGTGGTCTCTAGTGTTGATGTTGACTCCCAAACTGCTGAACAACAGCATCCCTCCAGTAAGAGCATCTCTTCGTCTCACCTCAGCAGCACTGGGAACATGCTGATTGCGTGGTAGAGGAAAGAGGTTGCATTTATTCACCATGTCTACGTTCCGAAATTTTTACTTAAAAAAAAACCGTATCGCTCGAAAAGTAATAGAAGAAGATTGAAAACTTTGCATTTCCATTTAGTTGCATGAAGTTTAGTTTCAGACTCGTCAAAAAAACTTAGCCTATGAAAAAGATAATGAGCTCTGTTTGCATGCCGCGGTGTCCATGGGAAGTTTCTCACACTAGTTAGAAATTTCAATAATTTTCTGGCACTACATTTTTGATATGTAACTCCACGTTATAACAACTGGCAATGGCAAAGTTGTTCCGGTCTGTTTATCTTTATTTAATTATTTTTATGCACCCATCACTGTAGCATCTGGATTCATTACAAAGATTGAATGTAACAATGCATTAAATTAAACTGTCTATAGTGGAAAATACAAACTGTTACCGTCCCCACAACACCCCAGTCAGACCAACAACAACAACAGCAGCAATAAACTCCAAAATCTTTCAACGCACACAAGTCCAACGGTCAGAGACATGGACAGTGCCACGAGGATGCAAGCATAAGCGCACGTGGAATCAGATACCGAGTGAAAGATGTCTAAGTATGAAGGACCCTACAAGGCCTCTTTTTCAGACAAGCCTACCTCCAAGCCTGCATTTTCGTTTGAGCTAAGAATCATGGAACCACAGAACTGTTTTTGTTGGAAAAGACCTTTAAGATCATGGCGTCCAACCATGAAGAAGCCCTGGAGATGAGGGATGCATGAAGAGATACAGCTGAGATAGTGTTTAGAAAACCAGGACTATAAGTATTTGGCACCATGCAGCAGTCTGGAGCAGTGGGCAACCTAACAGCAGTTGAAAGAGGTACATTTTGTTCCTCTTTGTGTACGACTCTATTGATTCCACATTCTACACTTTAAGAAAGTGCTGAGATCATTATGTCTTTTAATAGATTTTGACTCCGGAGACAAACATGTTGAGAGCTGTCAGCATCAAGATGCCTGCTGTCATCGTGCCATCTTCTTAACCTAACGTAAGGAAATTCATATTTAGTGAACGAGGAAATTACTTTGGGTATGTATCATTCAAATCCTTAAGGATTATTGGCTAATTAGGAGCACAGTAATGTAAATTTGCCTTGTGTCAGGTTTTCAGGAACAGTAAAATAACATAATTAAGCAGTGAACAAAGTAGATCATTTAAGCTCCTCTTCACTGACAAATGTATATGATGTCTAAATATACCATGGGCTTCTAAACTAGTAACTAATGAGAACTGACTTACTCGCCAGAAAGTCTAAAACAATGGTTTAAAAGTGAAATCGAGTATGTTCGTCCAGAGTAAATAGCTATAACTCGCACTTTGTCCTACTCAGGAGAAGCAGGGTGATGTTTTCAGCAGCAAACCTGTGTCCCTGGCTGGTGGGCACACGTATGGTTTGAGTAGCTGCACAGGCAGGTTCAGCTCAAACACCTCCCTCCAAAGTCTCACCAGAAACCAGGGAGTATGTGCGGCTGCAGCACAGCCACACGGAAATTCAGCACAAAACCTCGCCAGGTCTTTGCACAGGCAATTATATATGTTATATGGTTTTTTATAACCTGATTCTTCTCTTTTTTCTCTACCTTGCTTCGCTCTCTGTTTCCTGGGTGCTGACTTTGCACTACCAGGGTGTTGCATTACCGGTGCACATCTCGTCTGAGGAGCCCGGTCCGCAGTCAGTCTCTGCAAGGCACTCTGTTACATCAGGAAAGCAGCATGAACCAGAAGGTGAAGCGACACGAGCCTCTGGCAGAGCACAGCCACCCATGGAGGATGCTCCCTTCTCTGTACAGCCCTCAGCGCTCCCATGTCTTGCTGAAAATTGTTAACACAAACTGTACAGCCAAATTCTCCTCATCCACTCCATGGGAACGTGATAAGTTTTTTAACTGCAGCTGTTTCGGTTTAATATCTGGACCACGGCACCACAGCAGAGGATGGGTGGGTACCTCATGGTGGAGTGGAAATATTTTCAATGCTCCACCCAAAGGCACGTACTGAACTTGGTCTCTGAGGTCTTGGAGCTGATCAGCCCCATGCCTGAAGGAGCAGCTCCCCAAACCAGGCACGGGCAGGGGATCTCCTCTGACAGCCCTCGAATGAAAAGGACCGCCCTCTGCTTACCATCACCTGATTCACCTCTGCCGTTCCTGCGTTTGACGATGCCTCAGCCAGGGCTGATGCCAGCATCACCGTGTCCCGCGCCCACTGAGACACATTTGTGTGATGCTCCCTGCCGCTGCTCATGCTCATCCTTGCACCGCAACCTCTGACAGCCGTGAGCCTGGCACAGCCCCTGTGCGGGGCAGGGCTCAGAGCAGGAATGATGGAGGGGCATGTCTGACATCGAGAACACTCAGCTGACATATCTTGCTTGATGTTTTGGGTTGCTGCAACCTGCAAGCATCGGGCCACACACATCTCACGGATAAACCCCTCTCAGTGCTCCTGCCTAGTGGCAACAGTTCATGAGTGGAGGTTCCCATTTTACAAATAAGGTTTCCAAGCCCTCGGTTTTCCTCGCTCACGGGTAATCCTCCTGCCCACTCTTACCCTTTACTTCTTTCTCATCAATATTTCTGATTTCTGCAAATTACCATGATTATAATGTCCAGCCACATCCATAGCATGAAGTAATCACTTCCCACATCTAATTACCATGAATATTTTCACAATGCAAATACTGGGAATAGTCTTCAGGATGCAGAAAGACTGTTACTGTCAGAGCTCCAGCTTGGTGTCAGGCTTGAAAAAGGCAGGAGGTGGAGACGAGATGGCAGAGCCACCCACACCCATATCTACTCAACAACATCAGACTTGCAAATATTTGAGAAGGTGAGGGACAGTCGATTACCTTTCTAGCAGACAAGAAGAAAACTGCAGGGGTACTGGCACGGTTTATGACGCACTTTGCTAACAGTGTTGTCCGAATTCAAGTGTGATGGGCACCAAACTTCCAAGAAAAGTCGAATACCTGACCATTGCATCCCTGTTAATTTCAGAGAACTTTTACAATTAAAATTGTTCAAACTTACCGTTGCTCTGACTGTAAAGGCATATAATTTACTTCTGGTTTCCATACCGGAGTTTGCAATTAGATTGAATAAGTCATTTAGAACCGTCCTTTAATCAAAGAGATAATACAGAGACTAAGTGTTTCAGAGCAATTAAATCTTTTTTTTTTCCTGCCATTAACTAAAAAAGGTTATTTTGCAGCCTCTTTGTGCTGAAATGTAACAGCACAAATATAGTGCTTTGTTATCAGTTTAAAAATTGAAACCTCTGTGCATCTTTTTTCCTTCTGGATTCAAGTTAAGTAAAATTGCCTTTCATGAGAAGTGCTGGCAAATTATCAAAGACTTCTTTTTAAACAAGCTGAGAGAGCACAGTAGCAAACGTGTTCCTTCCAAAGTAATTGGAATTCCTATCTAAATTATTCTTGGAGAAATTAAAAGTGCCAAATATAAGTCATTTTTTATTGGGGAGAATTCTATTATAGTTTGTAATAAAGGAAAACTAAAAAACACGCCACAAAATCCTTGGAAAGGGGAAGCGCATTTTAGGAAGAAGATCGGGCGCTCTCAGCCTCCTGTGATGCTTATTAAAAACTACTTTCAATGAGGTGATTAGGAAGAAAATTGTCAAGTAAGCAAAGAAAAAAATTACTTCTCAGACTAATCAGTGTACCCAGAATTATCACAGAATTAGTTATTTCCTCCTTTAGAGGTAACACCCAACTGATGGACTTGTCACCACGGATAAAGGTTATTGTGATTTTACACACATTAGCTTTTAAATATTAATTTTCATGCAAAAGGAAAATAATTTTGTAGCTAAAACCTCCACCCTCCTTCCTGGCTCCTAATGCAAGCACAGAGAAGTGCAGTTGTCACCCCAAAGTGAAGTCATTTTTAGCCCTCTGCGTCTAATCGCAGCAAGAGCCAGTAAAATAAATCAGCAAGGAGTAAAAGTAAAATTTGCAATAACCTGATACTACTGCCTCATCCTCCCACATCTCAGCACATAAAACTTACTGTCAGAAGAACTCACAGCACGAGAATTAATCAAGGAACTCTTAAAATACTCCAAGCACCTTCCTTCTGATGACTAATTTGCCTTTCCTATTGCAAACTACTAATTTTTTATCTCAATCGATATGTACAAATATACCTCCCCATCAATCACCCGGGGCAAGGACAAACTTCCACTATTTATGTAATACTGACTACAAGATGAAACAAAAATTGACTACAGCTAACCTGGGCCAGCCGTGGCAGCGCGGGAGGGAGGGAAGGGGAAAGGAGGGATGGGAGCAGACGCAATGGGCATCCTGGGAAGGGATGAGGGGCCGGGAAGAGCAGAAAGCTGCACCGGGCAGCACACACGGAAGAGAGGTGCAGGAAAATGGGGGGGTAGTAGGGCAATGGAAAGAGCCAATAAGAACCTCTTAGGAATGACTTAAAAAAAAAAACAGCTGAAGGCCTAGAGGAAGGAGTTCAGAATGAGCAGGAAAGGGGGAACAATAGAAAAATGTCTGAAATGCAACAAAAGTGCCCAGAATTGCTCTGCGGAGCAGGGAGGGGCTGTAAAAAGTACTGGTACCACTCAGATTAAATCAATAACCCCAGCAGAACACAGGAGGCTTTGGGGGTGTAAAAATTGGAGAGATTTTCTCTATCCAGCTGAGCATGATAGCAATTGAGGAGGATCAAGGAGGAAATCCATGGAAGTATTTGAAGATGGATTCAAACAGCACTCGCATGTGATGTGCACGTAAGCACTTGCCTATCCAACCCAATGCCTTGGGCTGCTCCAGATCTGCCCAGACCTGCTCTAGGGATGAACACAGCATGACTTCGACAGTGCAAATCTTGGCTTATAAGCTGAATTTGTCCACTCCTACACAACGCACGTAAACCCCTGGCTTCTTATGACAGTTGTGTCACTTCAAAGATGTGGAAACTGAATTCAGTAGAAGTTTAATGCTGAATAGCCGCAAAAAAATAGCTCAAACTGTAAAGACGCAGAAGTCGTCAGTATGCCTCAGAGTCCACTCCCTTGACACAATCCCCTAAGGAAACTTTTTTACTGGATAGAGAGTGAGCAAGAAGTAACTAAAGGGGGCTTATAAATAACACGGGGATGGACTTTTCAGCAGGGGCTGTTGTGATAGATCAAGGGGTGATGGGTTTAAACTGAAAGAGGGAGATTTAGACTAGAGAGAAGGAAGAAATTCTTTTCAATGGGGGTTGTGAGGCACTGGCCCAGGTTGCCCAGAGAGGTGGAGAAGCCCCATCCCTGGCACCATCCCAGGTCAGGTTGGCCCTTGGGGCTCTGAGCACCCTGCTCTGGGTGCAGATGTCCCTGCTCCCTGCAGGGGGTTGGACTGGATGAGCCTTGAAGGTCCCTTCCAGCCCAAACCAGCCTGTGATTTCAAGTACCATGGTGCTCTCACAGCAGCACCAGGGCTCTTCCACTTTTCACCCAGGAAATTCCCTCTGCTTGGGGTGGGCTTTCTCTGGAGCACAAAGAATCTGTCACCTCTTCCCTACCAAGAAATAAGATCACAGCATCCATGGAGTCCAATATTTCAGGAAGTTAAGTGCAGCAGAGAAGAAAACAGGAGGACAACACACGTGGATTCCCAAGCACTGAATCGAGAGAGAAGGATGTTAAAGCTTGGGTGTGCTATTTCACTGACACAAAAAGACCAAGGGCTTAATCACCAATCTAAAGCCACTTTGAGTATAAACCCCTCTGCTAATCATTCCTGAGCAACATAGGTACTGGTGCTGTTACAGACACATCAGAGCAGTGGACATGAAAGGACGGCCGATAGCCCGCAGTAAGGAGATACGGGTGGCAAGGCTCTGCTCCAGCAACGTGCTTTGGATGTGCTGCGTTTTGAAGACATTGTCAGGCTGATGGGCTTCAGTAGGACTGCACCTACCTGTGAGAAAGTCACATTATTAAGGCTACAGAGGAGCTTAATTACCTCGATGAAATACAGTCCAATTTGCTAATTTAAGTGAGCCAAGCAGCAGCACATTAAGCGCTACGGCACTGTGGAACCGCTTCTGAGCAAACTGGATTTCACGGGAAACGAAAAATTTCTTTTCAGATTTTTACTCTCCCCCTTCTGTGGCACTTGCACACAATTTCCTCTCCTACAAAAAGCACACACAGCACAAAACAAAAGACTTTTAAGGGGATCAACACTAACCTCCATGAGACAAGGCAGAGACACGTGTGTACAGATCTGTGCTGCTTTCAAAACTAGGAAGTATATTTCCTTAATCCATTTGATGCTAATCAATTCAGTTCATTAAACCCAGGCTAAGAATTTAAAATCAGAGATAAGTTTTCACATATTAAAACAAAAACAACACAACAACAAAAAGCAAACCCACACAACCAAGAAAACCCTCCCCGCTGCATTTCTTATTCTCTCTTTCACAAAAAGGCCCGAGAGACTCTGAATTTGACTCTTGGTACTACTAGTCAGATCAGTTTTATTAATTAAGACAAGGAACTTATTGGAATTTACCTTGAAAGACCACACAAGGTACATTATTAGAATAATTTCCTTATAAAGAATAGAAACCAAAAAGTGTAATTGCAATTCACGCGATGTCAGTGTAGGTGCAGGTGACTACGGGCTGCTCAGCTACTCCCTACCTGTGGCAAAACAAAGCACCCCCATCTAGTCTTCCCAAGTTAAGGAATTGAATAAAAAAATGAATTAATGTGAATCCTCTAAAAAATACAACATAATAAATAAATGAGTTATTGCGCAGCAGTTGGGGACAGTTTAGATTTGAAACAAGTCTGGCTAGAATTCCTAGACAGCTGTTTCTTGGCTCTCAAAGTGCTGCAAATTTGGTTGTTACGTCTGCTGTATCATCTTTGATGCATTCAAAAAGCAAATAAGAGCCTAAATCAGCTTTCTCAGGGAAAAAAAAAAAAAAGAAAAAAGAAAAGCTAAACTTGCCTCAGACTTGGAAAGGTGAGGAATAGCGATAAATCGAACCCTTGTCCACTAATTTCATGTCCCAGTGAAAACTTGATCCCCTGTTAAAGGCTCGGAAGGTGTCAAATCCTTTTCAAAGGGGATCTTGCTGTTTTGGGAAGTTGCACCTTGACTCGGCGTGATCTGTAAGTTCCCCCACGAAATTCTCAGTCGTACACACGCAATAT
>NW_010419191.1:110047-166108 GCF_000710305.1 Buceros rhinoceros silvestris
GTGTCTTAAGATTACGAGGCTACGCGGAATATTAATTCAGCTCCGTGCTTACAAAATGACTAACGCAATCAGTGAGTTTATTGGAGCCATATTTAAGAAGGGGTATTTATGGATTAGGCACAGATTTTAGAGATGAAATGGGAGACAATCTAACAAATCTATCAGGAATAAGATCAACAACTTAAAGTTTAAACCAATCATCTTGAGTATATATTTGAACTTGGATATGCAGATGTGGTGCACAAGTCCCAATGGTTCAGCAATACACTCAAAGGATCAACAGCCCTATAGACAGCTAAATTACTCGGAAAGCCAGGGAATTTATCAAACATGAATTTCAAAGTGGATTCTAGCCTGCAGGAAAAAATGGAAGTGCCCATTAATGTACATACAAAATAAATGTTGTCTGCAAGCTCATTCGACTATTTATTTTTGACACAGAACTGGCTAAAGATTTTTAATTTACATAAAAAGGTACAAAGACTGTAACCCCTTTGATGGAAGAGAAGGGAATAAATATAATGCAAAAGAGGGTTTGTTTGTTTTTTAAAGAAGCACTAACAACCTCACAGGTACAACACAAAGGAATCATTTACGCTCTTTCACATCTATTAGTGCATTATTTATAACTAACTCCAATTTGAGAACGTTAGCATTAAATATGTTTCTCACATGTAGAGGAAATTCTTACAAACTGGTCATATATTATGGATGAAAATTGTAACAGCTACGCTGAAACGAGTTAAAGCAGACGTGGCCGAATTGAACGAACGCTGAAGTATGCCGGGGCCCTCGCAAAGTTGAGCGCTGCCTAAGTAAGTATTTATTTTAGTGACCAGACAAAAAAAAAAAGAAAAAAAGAGGAAGTTAAATTCAGGTATTGTTGACAGATCATTTATCAAAAAAAAAGATTTGCTTTAATAATGAAATATTGCACAGCCAAGATTAAAAAAATAAAATATATCATTGAATCATCCACAGGCCTTTCAGAACCAAGACTCTGCTTTGCCTCTACAGAGGGAGGGGCTGGGCATAATTTAAGTCAGAATAAATTAAACATAAATTCTATCTTATAAACATATAATTCAATATTTTTAAATAATATCTTTCAGCCCTAAGTGAAATAATCTTAAATCCCCTTAACAATTTTAAGATGTGGCCTATTGCCCAGCACCAACTTGGCACAACCGGCATCCAGGAGAACATATCCCTCTTTGAGAAGAAACTCATTAACTCTGTCGTAATTCGTGGGTTTTATACCTTCAGCCTCGTGACTCGGGGAGGTTTTTTAAAGCCTCAGACCCAAGTTGCTATGTCTGTCTCCCAGCTTTTATGAAGGTTTTAACCAAGTCCTTAACACTTTTCAGAAGCAAAAACCAGATGAAGAGTACTTACTATTCTTAATAATACCGGGTTTCACTCTTCGATTTAAAGATTTAAAGATTTGTGGCTGACAAATTCATAAAAATTGAGCGGAACGTGAGCATTTTTCATTCACATCAGAAATACTCCTTCCATTCAAAGGAGGATCCCCGGGCGAAACTCTGCTTGGAAACTCTGCCAGTGCATTTACCAGCCTGAAGCTCACTCATGTGAACAAAGACTAACATAAAGACTTCGAAAACAGAATTTCAGCACTACAGGTTGTTGAAACACTTCATTATTTTGAATAATTCGGCCATAATACAAAAGGTGTGGCATGTCCAGGCATGCCCGCGTGGCACAGTGGGGCGAGGTGTGGACAAACTCAAGGGAGAGGGCACTGGAGGCAGGGAGATCACATCAGCACGTCCCTCACCGTGGCCAGCTGAAACTTCTGACACTGGCTACCGAAGAAATCAGAGGTAAGAAACACTTTATACCTTTTTCAGCTCAAAATTTAAATGCTAATTCCACTTCTGTACTTTAGTGCACCCCTAAAGAGCAGCCCTATTCTCCAGCTGCACTGAAAATGAGCAAAAGTAGAAGCAAGGAGATGAATTGTCGCAGCTGTCCTGCAAACCAACCTGCACGGGGAACCCCGTATGGTGCATGCAGACCACCGAGCACCACATTACAAACTGCGACCAGCTCTATGCGAGGAGGATTGTATCTATATTAAAAAAAAAAAAAAAAAATCAGCTTAGAAAGGTAGGCATGGGGTTCTAAAATAAACCATCTGGGTTTGAACAAAAGTTTCCTGATCTGGGATTATTTAAAAAAAAAAAAAAAAAAATCCACACAAGAGACTCCCATGATTTATTCATTTCTCTCATAAACAGGAGATGTTTGCTCACATGTTAAGGTTTTCGATATACTGGAAGACATTTTTATGTAGGACCTGAAATGGAGGAAAAAGGTTTTATTACTTTATAATACATCACACATACTAAATATTTGTTTAACAAAGCCTGTGTGAACTTCATGCATTAATCAAAACTGAATGTGACATGACTTGTCTGATTACCTCAAAAGTCATAATCCAAATGATAAAAAAACCTAATATTAACCTTGTGTGTTCATTAATAATGCACGTTCTCGGTAGTTCACAAACACAACTGATACAGTTAATTGACGGATCACATTTCTAAAATATTCATAATTTGTGTTTCAATATTCCATTCGCTCAGGATCCAAACTAATAAAAGGCACATGCCAGGTGCACTCCGAATTTAAGCCCATCACCTCTCTTCATTAGCCTCTTGAAGTGCTTGCGGAAGCACTGAGGACAAATGTGATGTTAACGTGGAAATAAACATCGTTGCCTGTTCTTAAGGGAGGACTTCTTTTCTTCAGAAGTCTCATCTCCTTCTCTTCTCTTACTTGAGAAGACCTTCACCTTTGGTCACCAGCTTCTGAGACACTCAATCTGGCAGCCCGTAGCCTGAAAAACAGGATTTTTACCGAAGAAGCATCTCAGGATCACACTGCACAGCAATGCCAATATCATCCTACATTAACTTTGCACATGACCCATAAAATATATGTCCTAAAAGCCCCATCAAGGGGCCACGAGCCAGATCGGCCGGAGGAGCACCCATGGGCAGCATGGGCTGGGAGCAGGGCGAGGGCTGGCAGCTGGGAAGGGGCTTGGGCTTTTTTACTTCCATAAGCGTTTATCCAATTAGAAGAACATTGCAAACTCCTCTGAGGCCGGGTTGTAAACCAGTATCAGTACTGGCTGTGGGCCCGACTCAGAGAAGTGATTTCTAATTTATTTATCACCAAACCACAGAGATAAGTGATGTTTCACGGTGAGGGGAGTCACTGGGTGTTCCCCGTAAATATTCACCTCCACACTACCCAAAACCCTGCCTGCCTGCTCTTCTATGAAGTAGGACTTGGTAAATAATGGCAGCAAGAAATCTGAACAAAAATGATTGCTTTTGAGCCCAGCTCCGTGGTTATTCTGCACTCAGAGGCCAAGCATGTGGCTGGGTATGAAAACCTGTAAGCAGCCTATCATAAAACCAGTGCCTTTGTGTTTGTGAGCAAAACCGGAGCTAATCACGCCTACAAATCCAAACAGTCGGCATTCACTCTCCACAAAAGAAACTGAATATTTGCTTTAAATTTGTGGGGTTTTTCACCAACAAATATTCCTGACAATAAACTCTTTTATTACGACACTGGTGAGGAAAAAAAAGTTATTATAAAGTGAGCAAGAACTTTGCCAAAACAAATGTGGTTTAAAATTTGAGCAAATACCGATGGAAAGTGCTTGGGTGTCAGATGCTGTCCAAGTTTTTGTCTACACACAGTTGGTACAGGCACATATATGCGTCTCCACGACATTTTTTCCTGTCTCCTGTCTTTTATGCATGAGCTGTATGAAAGTTATCATACCCATCAGTACCCAGAACAGAGGCAGAAACACAAGTAAATGACATCCTTACCACAGCATATTTTATGCCTTGTTTTTATTTCCTTTACTTGCCTTTCAGTGTAAACAGTGGATGTTGTTACAAGAGGTCAGTTTTATATGCTGGTGCACCGCTGAACTGTTCAGGTTTAAAATGACACTACTGTTTAAGACCCAGTAATTTTCAGAACATATGATTTACTGCTCTGGCACTCTATAAGCCTCATTTCATACCTCCAAGAATGAACTAGTCAAAGTGTTAAATAAACATGAAGTATAAGGCTTGTTTTCTTTCCAAAAGTGCAAGCACTGTGTTACTCTAATGATTAAATATTGTTTAAATATACAACGGAGTGACTAGTTTCACAGTTGATTCTTTCCCTGTGCTCATTTTATGTATTAATTATTTTGTGTTCAGACAAAGGCTTTAATTAAGAAGCATAAAGAGTTTCTGAAGAGTGAAGAAGTAATGGTTTCATCTGCATTAAACTGATTATAAACTGTTACATTTCTGAAGAAAAAAGGCATCAGGGAAAAAAAAAAAAAAGAAGAAAAAAGCTTAACTAAGCCTGAATCCATCAGAGGTGAAGGGACCTGATCCCACCCCGCTCTCCAGCACACGGCTCCGAAGGACCAGGGCAAAGCAACCCATTAACTGATGTCCAGCAGCCGTGCTCGAGCCGAGGGCAACCCCCCACCCCAAAACCTTCAATGTGCAGAAGTGAACCTCTTCCCAGGGGTGTGCGGAGGCACCGGTGCATCCCGCAGCCGCGCTGCCAGCATCCCTGCTCATCCCTGTCTGCGAGGGGCTTCATGGCGAGCAGCCCTCACGTGATTTTTAAAACTCAGTAGTATATTTAGCAAGGTATCATCAGCCGTGACGTTCCCAAGCTAAAGAAGAAATACTGTTACCTCACTGTAAGTCTGTGAGCCCTGAAAGAGAAATCACCTGTGGGAGCAGAGTACTAAACTAAGGTCCTTGCTCCAACAAATTTTTAAAAGCAGTTTTAAGCAGGAGATTAGTAAAACTTTTTAATGCAAAGTAATACAGGTCATTAAATCCTCAGAAAGGTTTGTGCCATAGCAACAACGTCTTACAAATCTCAGCGACAGGAGAAGTGGCTGTGAAACACCTTCAGTTAAACTCATCCTCTAGCGAAAGGGGTCCAGGCGTGTGCTTTCCACAGTTTTAAATGCAGGATTTGGAGAAAATATTTGGGGTTTTTTATGGCCATGTTAAAAAAAAAAAAAAAAGAAGAAAAAAAATCCCTGGGGGAGGAAGAAGAAGAATGCTGAAATGACAAAATGAATGTATCTTTAATTTTAAGTGCAAGAAAACACGTTCAGTCTGGGTTTTATCACTGCAGGCCCGATGTCAAACTTACGCAAGTTTGTTGGAAATCATTCCACTGGCTATAAAGCTCTTGGCATCAAAGCCCATTTCTGGAAATTAAAATTACACACGTAAAGTCATAGTACATGAAGGACCCATGTTAACAGTGACCGAAATTCCCTCACCTACAACATTTGCCAGACCGAAAAACCTCCTTTCTGGTCACTGGATCAAATGTGAGATGCACCATCTTGCACACGCAGTCCTGCGGTATCTACAGAGGATCTTCTTTGGGTTTCTGCCTTGGTGGTCTTACAGCAGACCCTTAACGTCATTTGAATGGAGGGAGGGTTCGGCAGTCTAATATCGCTCTACCTTTTACTAACAGTCACTTCCCCCAGCTCTGACACGATTGAAGATAGAAGATCTGTGGGGAAATGTAGAATCAAGAGCCATCAGACACTGGGTTACAGATCAGGAGAATTTGCAATTTAAGTGTATGATGACTGGAAAAGATGTAGATGTGGTATGAAATGGATCTTTTTCCCAACCCACCTGCAGGCTGGTTAATTAAAGCCACCGACAATCTGCCCGAAAAAAGAGTGTAAAGCACAGCAACCAAGTGAGTGTTTCCGTATGTTAATGCACTTTGCAACCCTCACCATTCTCCAACCGTTAAAATAAAATTAATAAATAAACAAGAAAAAGGGGAGAGATTTAGTTTTGCCATGGCATGGGCTTGTGGCCTGAATTCTCACCCCGATAAAGCCCTGCACTATCAGCCCAAGGTGTGGGATCTACAGGGGTGCAAAATATTTTTCCATGTAATAATGCAGATCACTGCATGAGAAAAATGGGAAAAAATTCACATCAGGAAGTTATTCACTATTTTTCACTATGTTGAGATTTTTCTATAAAATCACCTGGAAAAAAAAAAAAGCAGTTTTGCCATCAAACCTGCCTTTTTCAGGAAGCAGCAGCTGAAAAATATATAGGAGAAACCTGTATCTTCGGATGCGCAGAGTGCTAGAGATGTTATCTCGTGCTGGAAAAATATTGGAGGGAAGTTTTAAGTGCCCTACCTGATACAATAAAACCACCAATAGCGTATGTCCTAAACTTTGTATTCTTCATTTAACAAAAGACACTGCCACAGAAAAATATCAGAACAGATTTGTTAATGCTGCACTATTGGCAGCTAAAACCAGATCTCTGTAGACTGGAAGACGGAGCAACTGCCAACTGGTAATAAATGGATGCCTCAGCCTAAGGATTTACTGCCAATGGGGGCGAAAAAGGAGAGCTCTGTGAACAGAAATAAAGTGAAAGAATTGAAGAAAACACAAAATTTCTTGCAGGCTTCCTTCGAAATACAAATTGGTTGGTAACAGCCAGAGGAAAGAAGGAGAAACCCCTAATAAGGTGAAGAAAGCCACTGAGCTCCTCCACTGCCCAGCCCCCTGTGCTGCAGCAATGCTCACACGCAAGTTTTCCCAAATATTAATAAAAATTTAAAAAATTCTTTTTACAGATAACGTGTGTTTACACTGTGTGTGTTCAAGCAGAGACATGGCTCTTCTGTCTTTATCATCACTGGCAGAGACACTCAAAGAAGTGCCTTGCGCAGAGGATGGGCTAACTTGGCTAGACACCAACCCACAGTGCCGGGGCTGGTCCTCCTGGGGGGTGGGCTTTGCCCTCCTCTGTGCCTGTCAGGCCTCGAGGCGCAAGGCTTTCACTGGATTTACGGACTTCTCCTCTCCAAAGGCTCACGTTGTTTGTTGGCACTGAAAGAATCTGTTGGGGATCACTGAGGTCCTCCCGTTGAGTGACAGCATCTTTAAAAAGGGGGTGGAGAATTTACATGTGGAAATACTGTTGGTCTTGCCTTGGCTGGTCTTGTCATATCTCATGACTTATTACTTATTAAACATAAAGATATGCATCTACACATGTTGAATACACATATGTATTTCATTACACGTAGATGAAGTATATCAAGTGCTCACGGCCACAGACCTGCCCTGCCCGAGCTGCGCTTGCTCTCCTCTAAAATGCAGATACATCGTAGTAAGTTTTCAAAACATCATTCACTGAGGCAGTGAACCTTCTGAGGTTCCTCCACCGTCATGAGGCCCATGACTTGCAGGCGCAACAGTCTGCTCAGACAGCTCAGAGGAGGACAGAGCGCGGGATTTGTCCCCAGCAGAGATGCCGGCTCGATGCTGTATTGTGAGCTTGATTTGTGGACATATGCATTTTTTCAGAATGATTTTAAAACAAGTATCTAAATGTTCTGCAGAAAGGACACTGTGGACCTGGACCTGATTGTCCACTCGCATATGCAGGGCTGTAATCGATAGAGCAGCACCATTGATATAACACATCTCATTTTCCTAGAGCATTACCGAAACCTACCAGGAATGAATTTCTGTGCTGCCACGTTATTGATCTCCACACCCCAAATATTAACAATTCCAGTCCAGCTGCAGAGCGCTTAAAGTCACCAGCCTGAACTGAAGTCCCAGTGAAGAGCAGCCGTCTGGACAGAGGGTCTGGAGCAGCACTAACAATCTCTGCTAACTCGGTTAAGGAAAAAAAAAAAAGGCAAGGAAAAGTTGCCCAGCAAACTGCAAGATATGAACTTGATAATTACTTGGAACCAAATTAATAACAGGATGGCTGCCATTATTCTCCGAGGACGGCCATTTCATCTACTGTGCAGGTGTACTCTCCAAGAGTGGATCATGCTGATGAAAGACTGCGAGAATTTCAATGACACCTTGAGGGATCTTATGAATAAAATATCAAAAATGGACATCTCCTTTGTATAGGAAGATTTTAATGCAAAGACTGTAACAGGTTTATAAGTTACACCAAGCAAATAAGGAAGGTTTATTCTATCTTTGGCTGAAGATAGACAGATATTGCCAAGTCAAAGTTTTTCACAGCCACAAGAGACTCTTCTTTCAAAGCTCACATTATCTCTGTGCCGGACTCTTATCTAAGCAGATTAACTACACACTCATAAACCAACAAAAGTAAGAAATGACCCTTTCTCCTCCAAGGCCTGAAAATCAGAAAACTTGCACAAGCAAAACTTGGGTGCAGATTCAACCAAGTCCCCACTTTTTTAATGGGCACTTTACAGAAAGAGGCAAGAGAGAGCAAAATGCAGCAAAAATGGATTTAATGATGTTTAAGGAATAATAGCCTTGTTCTGAAGAAAGGAGAAAACAGTGACTGAGGGGATCAAACTTAGAAAAATCTACACCCAGATGAATATTAAAGCCATAAACTTGGCTGGGACAGATCCTTCTCGTGCCCTAAATTTCATCTTTGTATCATGCCAAAGTGAGCATGGCATGGAAATGCCTGATGGTTTGGGGCAGCGAGCACCTATGGACACCCCACCCTTTCCATTTGGTAAGAGATGGTGAAGCGCAGGGGTGTGCTGATGGCTGGTGGGTGCACATCACTTTGGAAATGCCTGATGGTTTGGGGCAGCGAGCACCTATGGACACCCCACCCTTTCCATTTGGTAAGAGATGGTGAAGCGCAGGGGTGTGCTGATGGCTGGTGGGGGCAGGACAGAGGAGGTGAAGCTGGTTAACAAGGGGAGCAAGGGCTGGCCGGGGGAGTGGTGGGATATTTTGGGTTGGTGGGGAAAGTGTGGCTGGGCTGGAGAAGATGGCTCCACGGCCATCAGGGCAGGAGAGGAGCAGCGTAGGGAAGGATGCTAATTGCAGGCAGAGGAAGATCTCATGTGAAGCCATGTGGAAGGCAAAACTCTCCCTCTCTGAGAAGAGTGGAGATGTTCACCTATAACCCTGAAAGAGCCCTGAGGTGCAATTCCCATGACGCTTGTGAAATTATCTTCTGCCACCACTTTCCGTGGTGTTTTAAGCTCCACCACTTTAGGGTTTCAGCTCTGTCACTTGGGGATCTGGGGATTGAGAATAATATAGGAAGGGTTGGGTCAAGAGCACAGGGATTCCTGTGGGCCACCCCATCCCAGCATGGCCAGCGCTGCCAGAGCAGACGCAGGGATTCAAGCTCTGCCAGCAAGCATGGTTCTCCCGTGAGTCCGGGAGGACTCTCATGTGAGTCCTAACTGCTGCTAGGGTTCTGCGACGTCATCTCTGAACACACACAGCAGGTTCCTGGGACGATGCAAGGAAAGGAAGAGCCATGTAAAGGTGTCATTGGCAAGGACGGAGAGAGGAGCGGAAAATCAGCGGCGTGCCGCACGCTTTCCCCCACAGCTGCTCAGAGAGGAGGGGGAAACGCTGCACTGTCATGATGGCTTACTGCTTTCAATTTTCTTCCACGGATAACATCACCTTGTGAGTCCACCACCAAAACCCCCAGCCCTGCGTGACGGGCTGCGCTTCCCCCTACGCGTTCCTCAGATATCCTGCAGCACGGCAGCGCGCTGCTGGGACCAGCAGCGTGGCCCACGTATACGTTTGCCTGCTAATCTGCATCGCGGCGGTTTACGTTGCGTAAGCTGTTTAGGTTCAAGGGTGTTTCACTAGCACAGCTTATTGGGGACTGCATTTTCTCCAGGGTACAAGCCAAGCTCTACATCAAAGCCTGATTGAGCAGAAAATATGTGCTAATGTTCACAGCAGTACTCTATTATAGTATAAGTATGCTTGTAAATATTCACTACATGTTATTACGCCATTTGAACCAAGAATATTGCAGGGTTAAAGGTCGGCCCTAATGCTCTCTCAGGAGGCAGCAGTTTTGAATATAACCAAATGGGATAATGGTCAGGAATACCCAGAGGGGGCAATGTAGCACATCGTAAAGAATTGTGCTGCGAGTTTTAAGTTTTCAGGACAACAAAGATGCCAAGGAGATGGCTCATAAGCAGTCATTATTAATGGAATGACAAGGGTAATGTTAAGCAGGATGTCTTTACTATAATAAATCTTGTCCCTGCGCCATTAGTAGTCCTTACAACTGCAAATAGCAGTTAGGTTATAACCTAACATGGCAGAATTTTATCCTCTCAATCTCTAATGTATTTTATAATGCTGTTAAAGTCAGGAATAGCAACTGTTTAAGCTCACTTAATCTGTGAGAAGTTTAAACACGAATTTTAAATGCGAAATCTGCTTTGATAGTAGTTTCTCTTAATTAAATAGATGAAGTAGCTCTTTCTAAGCATGCACTGGGCTGTACTAGAGGGTCTGGGGAACACTGTTGAATTTAAAACATTACGTATTTTCCTTCAGATCTAACTCTTGCATTCTGAAAAAGAGATAGCTTTTATTTTAGTTTTAAAAGCTATTTCTAGATTCATTCAGGGAATTTTTCTGTTGTTATAATACTACTTTTTTTCTTTGAAACAAACTATTCTGGGCAAATAAGATTTCTTTTTCTTTTTTTTTCTCTTTTTCTTTTTCTTTTTCTTTTTTTCTCTTTTTCTTTTTCTTTTTCTTTTTCTTTTTCCTTTTTCTTTTCCTTTATTGTTTTTCTCTTCTTTCTCGTTCTTCTTGTTCTCTTCTCTTCTCTTCTCTTCTCTTCTCTTCTCTTCTCTTCTCTTCTCTATTCTTCTTTTCAATCTTTTCCTTTCCCTTCCTTTCCTTTTCCAAGTTTCCTTTTCCTGTCCTCAAAACAGCAACATAAACCAACAACTCTTTTCACAAAACTGGCCTTATTCCAGATCGACAGTTTATGATCCTTCAGAGTTTGATCCAAGGACAAAGCACTACTTTTAAAATCTTTCTCCAAGTCATAAGGAAAGTGGTAATATAAATTTAAGGAATAAATAAATAAATAAATGGAATGGTATTACTGAAGAGCAATTATTCATTTTAATGTATCAAATTTGGATATGTTAAATGGATCCTGGATCTTAGCTAACTGTTTTATAAATATTTAAACAGCTTCACTGCTGGCTATCCATTTCACCTGCTTTGTTTTTCTTCTACTGATCTTCCAGAAACAGCTATGGAAATCACCAGTTCAATCAGCTCTGTCTAACACTGTGGCAGAGCCGTCATTGCGTCATGATGGATTGAACCCAGAGTATTAATCAGGACTCAGCAGAGTATCAGCTAATGTGATCAGGACCATCTCCAGCCGTTCTAGTGTTCAACATCCTCCTTGACAACCTCTCTTTTCCGAAAGTTGCCAGAAAGCCCACTGAACTTCTAAGGGAAATCTGAAAATTAGCAAAATAAAGGAATCACAATGGTTCTTGAATACTCTTTCAGAAAATCCCAATATTCAGAACATATTTTACCTGGTAAAAAGCCTGGAAAAATAAATAACATTGAAATTCATGGCCTTTGCCGTGTTCAGGTGATTATTCTACCAGTCCCTGCCAGCACTGACACACACCCACCAGATGCTGCCTCTCAAAGGTTTGTTCTCTGCGAACGCTCCAGACTCATACCTGCACCCGGCAGTGGTGGATCCTTTCTGTGCAGAAGAGCAACCGAATTTGGCTCTAATCCTTCAAAACCACTGACACCAACTTTACCACAATTAATATCCCCAAGAATCCTCCTGGGGATGTTTTTAGTAATTCTAAATTTAAGATACATATCACACTCCTCAAAATTAGAGCCAAGAATAGGTCCTTTTAATTTTCACAGAGGACGTGCACAGCAACTCTTAGAGCACCTTGTAGATCCATTCTTTCAACAGGAAAATGAGATACAGGTTGTAGGTGACTTACCCCGTGTCACTCAACGGCGATAATGAAACCGGACCTCCAGAGTACATCACTCTGCTTTATTCATGGGGGCACCCTGCCAAATCACACGTTGGGCTGCTGGGAATGAAATCGCCTTTCCTTGCAGCAGTGAGGGACTCGGAGTGGACCTAAATGAACCTCTTAAATAAACGGAGTGACTTAAGTGGGCAGATGTCCTGACGTTACCAGAGGATGGGGACTCACAGAGCCTTTAGTCTATGCAAGCTCAGCTTTAGCTCTGTGAAAAGACAGTGCAGATAGCATCACTCTATTGTCTCTCTGGAGCCAGAGACACACACAGAAAGAGACTTTACTCAAACACAAGAACACTTCAGAGCACAACATATAACACAGCTGGCAACTGGTTCTGATCTATCTTAAACAAGCTGCATATTTCTTCTCTCCCACAGATACACTCCCATCACCTCCCATCATCTCCCATCACCTACCTTTTACACAAAACGGTGGAGTATATGTCTATGTGCAGGGCATCACACAGGCAAGGGGAAACCACTGCCACCATCTTCCCTGAAGTGGAAGCCAAGACCCAGCCACTCACGTGTGTTTTAATCTCAGTACCTGAGCAAAGACTGGTCCCAAAGCTCTTATTAAATATTTTGGCATGCAAAGGATTTAAGTAGCCAAGTGCAATGCATGAAGGCAGTCATGTGAGTAAGGAACGAACTTAAACAGGAGGTTTTGATAGCCCTAATGCATGAGAGGATCTTCTTTTCTCAGTGGTCACTCTGCCAGGGTTGTTTAACACCTTCCACTGTAAAAGGTCTTTACTGGGGTCTTTATTTTTAGAAACTGAAAGAACTGCGAAACTTTAATGCACCACTTCTTCATCCAGCTCTTGGGTGCTTGATGGGGCACCTCTTCACCCAGCTCTTGGGTGTCAGGATGGCAGACTGGGACCTCAACCCCAGGTGAGTGGCCTGGACCCAGCTGAGCCACAGGAGATGGTGGTCCATGCCCAGCTGTGTAAGCTGATGTCCTCACTTATCAACCAGGGCCCAAACATGAGGAGACCTCTCCCAGGTCACAATATACTTTCTTTCACAGCAAAAGAAGGCCAAGTCATTATTCTGAAGGCTTTGGTTTCAAATCTTGACACTATATCAGAAGAGTAATTACAGAATGCAATTTGTTGGGTTTCTTTTTTTTTCCCTTCTCTTTTTTTAGGGAAGGATGCACACAAATACTATTTCACCACCATTTTTGAGTTGCCAAAGTGGAGTCCGTACAGACTATTTTTATTTCATGGACATACTACGAAAGTACATCTGAAGTTTGGTGAAAGTGGTGAATACGGGAATCGGCCACCTCAGAAGTGATTTCCAGAGGACCTCAGTCTTTCCTGGGGTTTCTTGGCTATCACCCCGCCCAGAACCTCGCCCATGCTGTTCTTGCTCCACTTCCACGCCACGGGGCTGACGGCACATCTTGCATGGCAGAAATGCTCAGACCAGCCGTGAGATGCAGGCAGTAGCTGGAGCAGCTCCACAGATCCGCTTTTCCCACCCAAATGCAAAGCAGAGCGCTGAGTGCTCGAGAGGTCTGCTCTCTGGTGAGGTTCAACATTAAGATGTGACAAGCTCCTTATATACAAGAGGATAAATGATATGCAAAGTCCATACTCTTTGTTCTGACAAGTGTCCAGGGGGAAAATTCTTGAGATAAAGCTGTAGCTTTCTAAGGCACAAGGAAGGGTGGGCAGAATGAAGATTTTATCAAAGAAGTTGAGCATTGAAACACTGAAAACACCACATTGCATTCTGTCTGCACCTTCCCACCCTGCTCGGTATCCTGCCCTTACCTCCCACCCAGCCATCTGGCATCACCGAGCATCACCCTGGCCCATTAGGAGGAGGGTTTTTTCTTTATTTTTAATAGCTGAAAATATTTAGGAAGAGATCACCACATTAAAAATCTATTTTTTTCCCTCTGAAGAAAGACTGAAGAACTGATATTATAACGGCCTGGCCCCGGTCTCACGTCGAAAGATTGCTCTGTGCTTCTGAGTGACCAGCGATGGGGCAGACATCTCTGAAATCCCCTCGATGAGACTCAGGGCTTGGCTGGACACCCACCTCTCCTTGAAACAGATTTCAAGCCAGACACAGAGAGAGCAGGAGAAAATAACAGAGAATTCAGGAAAAGGCTAAATAGAGACTGGAGATGCCCGTCTGGGTGTGCAGGCTTGAATTAGCCCTCATGCCCATCCAGAAAATAAACTGGTGCAGGTTTTTACTCTCTGCTCCGTTTTAGCATCACGATACCTTCATACATAGTCTTGCCCCACCGACGGTAAGTCCAAGAAAGCTTTTCCAAGCGTGCTCTGAAGGCTGCAAGTCCCCACTGCCAAACTCTGGGACTTGGGGCACGCCAGGAGGAGGCAGTTACGTTATGGAAGCAAATTTGGGCATTTCTGAATTAAACCCGGAGATCTGTAAGACTCTTCTTGCATTGGGTATGAAAAATTTTTGTAGTAGGCAACAGATAAATCCAGACATAGAAGAAACAAACTGTTGATTAAAAGCTCAGCGTGGTTCTTATGTAAATACGACGTAAACATTAAAATTCACCCTTAACTATGTTTACCTCAGAACCATAGAGCTCATCAATTATTAGCCGTTGTTTTAATGCACACAGTATGCCCCATAATATGGCAATAAGTCCCAAAGACTTATGTAAAATATCTCTTTTTTAATCATGTCTAGTTGCATAGACAAAAGTAATCACTAAAAAGCCAGTGGCTACAAAAACTGCAAACAAAATGAACCTTTAAAAGCTAATGACTTAAGGGTGATTTTACAGACATATAAAGTATGTTAGGGGCTTACACTATTTGTCATTAACACATATTTTGAAAGCTTGGCTAATATAATGTGACACAAAATTAGTCAAACACAATTCATGCAATATTGTTTAATTTTACTCCTCATTTAACTTGGTTTTAAGCAAAATCATTATGTCACATGATAACATTCACTTGAACAAGAAATATTTTATAATGGTGTCTGCGTTTAGAAATGAGTTATTATGAGCTACATGCTGAACACATTCTTAACTACGAAAACTATAAAGCTAATAGCTTCATCATATTTTGACAACATCTACATACTTTATGCATTATTTACAAGAAAGATATAAAATGAAACTACTGAATATCTTGCGCCATACTTCACAGTCATAGTTAACTGGTTAAAAATATAACACATTTATCTTCCGGTGGCTTTAGATTTGCATAGGAATATTTGCATACCGTGTTGCAATGTGCTCTTAATGTAAAATTTAACCTTTGTACTTTCTCTCTGATGTGTAAGGTATACTCATTAAGTTAAAAATAATGGTAAAAATAAGTCTGCTGGTGATATACACTCCATGAATGATTCCCTTGAGTGGTGAGGAAAGGTAAAATGTGGGTGGGAAAACGTTTAATTGAATTAACTCCTCATTTCCTATATTTTTATTTCAAATTTCACTGGCAGAGCAATTTGAGCAGTATTGGTCAACCACACGGACTGCGCAATGCTTCGCCTTCAGTGCTGAGGCTCTCAGCACCCTTGATCCTACGTGAAAAGGTGCATTTCCAGGTCCAAATGCCCAACATCTCTTAATGGCACGGCTGTGCGCCGAGCATCGGGACTCAACGAGGAGCACGTATCTCAGGCCAGTCATGCGGGCAGGGTTTGCTGGGGTTCAACCTTCAGACAAAGTTGATAGCGCTCAAATCTTCTCCAGTGTCCTACAACTCAGAAGCCCATAAAGCTGCTTTTTTTTCCTCTCCAAGCAGAGCTAGTTCTAAATAACCCTATTTTTCGCTGCTCCTCATTTAGGTGATGCTTTTAAAGTACAGACATCATCTTAGTGTACGCAAAGCATCATAACACATGACTGAAATATAGACCAGACCTATATTAATAGAGACCGGAAGCGCATACGATCCACCAGAGCTTTGTTTCATACTCTCACAAAACACGGACGAATCTGCTGAATGCTACACAGCGGTTTTGCAACTTAACGGCTCCCAAGCAATTAGTGGCGGCACCTTCTATTTTCCTTCCCAAAAATTCATGCAGGTACATCCCTGCAATGCTAGTTCTGTCACCGGCTGCCAGCTCCCTCTCTATTCCAAAAAAAAACCCCCTTCGTGTGAAGAAATTCTGCATGACTTGCTTATGCGCAGTAATTGGACCATTATTTTTTTCTTTTTTAGGGCAGATCTCGCGTTGGCGTTTCTCTGCGCTGACCCACCAACGACCTCCGCCGTTGACCTCAAAGGACTACTTTCTCTTTTGGTAAGAGATAATTCAGTCTCCCTGGTATGCCTCCTGGGCACAGTCAAAATTATGTCTGGTGATTCTGCGGTGTGGGCTACTGTCTGCTAAGGACTGAGCTAATACTGCGACGTTCAATTAATTCAGGACCTCGGGATGGCCTTGAACTGCCCTCCCCGACGGGGAACGGCTCCCGCCACTCGGCCGCCCCGTCCCCGCGGAGCCCTCACGTCTAATAAACACTGCTCTTTAAACACGAGCAGGAGCTTTTGGAGGATATGTAAATGCATTAATTTTTCATAAAGCCAGTTAGTTAGCGGCCAGTGCCCGCCGCCGGCTCCGCGGCAAGGGGAGACGCCTGGGCAGCGGGTAGCGATGCTTCGCCGAAGCTGCGAGGAGGATTGCGCAAGCCCCAGAAAGTTTTAAATAAACAGCAATAAGCTACATTTTGAGCAAAGAGCTGGGGCAGGAATTCGGTATTGGACTTTTACTTATTTACTGCCTCATCCAGACCTGCTGGTGATGGTTCTTGTAAAGATCCTCAGCGAGGTAAATAAAAGCGCAGAGCCCCAGCAACTGGCTGTTATTACAGCACCGAGCGGAGGTGTACAGAGCGGGAAATAACTCTCCCAGGGATAAATTACATGTGATGAGGGCCAAAAGAATACAGCTCCTATTTCAGGAAGTCTTCCAGGCAAAAGCAGAGATTTGGCAGTTTTAGCGTTCCTTTCAAGACAATACACGTACACCAAAAACATTACTCTTCACAGAGTACCCCAGAGGCCTTTCCAATCATCTGGATGCTCGCAGTTATTCCATTCCCTCAAATTCAACACAGATCTTCTTTATTAATTTTAATTTGTCATCAATAACCTGACAGGCTCTCTTTCGGCAAGAAATACTGTATTAACTGTTTCACTCACTGTGGCAGCTATTAAAAATGTGATAATGATTAGCAGTAATGAGGTCAAATAGAATAATGTGAGTATAAGTTGCTACCAGCGAAATATATAACACAAGAGGATTTATTATGTTCACTTGCTGAAATGTAATTTAAAAACAGGATATTACCACCTGCTATGCTGGCTCATAGGGTTATCCAGATCATTTAAGCATTTCCTGCTAATATGTTTATTTGCTTCTGGCAGATATTACCACTACTGTATTTCAAATAACTACACTTAAAACAAAGTTAATTGTTCCTATCTACTTAATATAAATATGATTATGTGAAGCAACAATTAGATGACTAGCTGGTAAACAAAGTTATTTGAGCATCAGTATCATTTAGGGAAAAAACGATGCAATAACATTGAGTCGTGGGCAATAAATCAGGTATGCGAAAAGCAGATCTCCAGTGAAGGAACTTTGTGTGGGTACCGAGGGGAGACGGGTCAGTTCTGTACGAGCAGTGCTGCTGACATACGCCTCCTCAAGAAGCGAGAGCTGACGGAGTTTACATATCGGGGCAAATTAAGTGAAACATTAAAACTTGATCAATACTAGAGACCGGCAGATAAATCTCATTACTCACCTGCATTCTCTTCCAAAGGATTCAGGGTTTGACATCCTCATATTACTGTTCAGTTTGTTGATCTAAGTAGATTAATCCTTGGTTTTCACTGCAGTGACACAGAGCAATTTGATAGGGACCTGGAAGAAACTGCAGGTATGCTTGATCTACAAAAGCTTTTTCAGTTTGGGGAGATAAGAGTTTAATAAAAGAAGAAAAAAAAAGCTCTTCTCCTCTGGTTGAGCTTTAATTTTGAGCAGAGATTATGGAGCTAGGCCAAATTCTGCTTCTGCTCACACTGTTTTAAATCCCCTGAACAAAGCCAGAATTCACCCTTAAACCCACACAATGTACAGCACAATTCAGCCATCAGCGCCGAGGCTCTTGCACCCTGGGAAGAGACGCTGGCAGGGACGAAGCTCTGCTGGAGAACGGAGACAGCAAGAGGGTTACTTCTTCTGGGATAGAACCGAGCGCCACGCAGTCTCCCCTGCCAATCCCTCCACAACCGGGTCGGAGGGACTTGATTTTTGGAAAATACTAGTCAGCAGTTTTACACTCTGCTTTCACCGTCTTTCCTGCACGAGGCTTTTCAATAGAGTTTGTCACATAAATGATTAAACAACGACAAGCGAGCAAAAACAGAGGTATAAATGATCT
This sequence comes from Buceros rhinoceros silvestris, assembly GCF_000710305.1. Taxonomy (NCBI): domain Eukaryota; kingdom Metazoa; phylum Chordata; class Aves; order Bucerotiformes; family Bucerotidae; genus Buceros; species Buceros rhinoceros. Next base: position 128,393 of record NW_010419191.1, read on the forward strand.
GTACAAGAAGAACGGAGGTGCGAGGCAGAAACACAAGGCACAAACAGGGATTTCAGGAAGAAAAACCCAATATGCATGTACACATATTTACCCTATTTAAACAGGTTTTTAGTCTGCCATATGTTTTTTCACGTTATCTTACATATCCTTGTTGAACAAATCCATATATAAAGTGGGATTTCCTGAGATTTACATAACCTTTCCTTTTTAAAAAGCTCGCTTCAATGGATAGTGCTTTATTTCTAGCCAAGATTGGGCCCCTCACTTCAAGAAGGATGTTGAAATGCTGGAGCATGTTCAGAGAAGGGGAACAAAGCTGATGAAGCTTTGGGGTCTGGAGAGCAAGTCTGGAGAGGAGCAGCTGAGGGACCTGGGGCTGTTAAGCCTGAAGAAAAGGAGGCTGAAGGGACACCTTCTCGCTCTCGACAACTACCTGAAAGAAGGGGTCGGTCTCTTCTCCCATGCAACAAGTGACAGGACGAGAGGAAATGGCCTTAAGTTGCACCAGGGGAGATCTAGGTTAGATAGCAGGAAAAACCTTTCAGAGAGTCATATGAGGCATTGGAACAGGCTGCCCAGGTTGGTGGAGTCCTCATTCCTGGAGGTGTTTAACACATGTGTGGATGTGGCACTGCGGGACATGGTTTAGGGACCCTGGCATTGCTGGGTGAACAGTTGGACTCGATGATCTTAAAGGTCTCTTCCAACCAGGTGATTCTATGATTCTATGATTCAGGCTGGATTTTGAAGGCACCTATGAACATGAAGCCCTGAGTTGCAATTAATTATAAGGTAAATACTTCCTCCACCTGCATCTTTCCAAACACCTTCTATTTTCATTGAAAAAACAAGACGTGAAGATTACGAAGAAGAGGTAACTGTATTTTTATATTGACAAAATGGCAGCACGTTACATGCCGAAGAGGTGGAATAGGGATATATGACTAGGAATATCATATATCCCAATATCACACTTTTCCTCCCACCGCAGAGTATAGCAGCTTTGCCTTTTCCGGCATCCTCTTTCCAACACCAGCAGTGGAAGCACAAGAGTCCCAAGCTTCAGCAACACCGAGACTGCAGAAAGCCCTAGAACCCATCATTTCTGTTCCAAGCAGGAGCACTTCCACGCAACAATGCAAAACTCCCTCAACACGCGGTTTCTGCTGTCACTAATGCAAAGGGTGAGGCTCAGGCCAGAGACTCTCTGGCGGTGTGCACCCATAATTACTGGCTGGAGTAGTTAAGCTGTTGGAAGACTTTTCTGATGTAAAGTCAACCATAAGAGATTAGTGTCGAGCTTGCACCACCTCTTTCCTGAGCTGGGTTTTGACCTTCTCAGGAAAAGAAAGAAAAGGGGGGAAAAATTTAAAAAATAATGAAAAGAACATGAAGGAAGGAGATAAATCAAGGCTGTTGAGAAGTCAAGTAGTTGATAATGTGGCGTAGGAAAGGGCAGAGGAACAATTAGGTGGCAACGGCTAAGGGTCCCGTGTGCCATATGCTGCAAGTGCAATTCCAGGAGCGTTGCTTTCCCGTGGCAAAGCCAATGGTGCCGCTGTGACGCGGGGAGAAGTCATTAGGGGCTGCCCGGCTCGCAGAGCCGTGCCCAGGTACTCGCCAGCCTGCTGCGTTCGTGCTGCTCGCCTGATGTAACAGCACCGCCGACTTTACATATCAGCTAAATTTGAATTGATGATAGGTACAGTGTTTGTAATCCTACATCAAGCGGCGCTTGTGTCTGGCATTTATTTGTGCTGTTGCTTTGGCAGCTTCTTCCAGAGCCTGCTCTCATCTGACATGTCAGGTCTGCAATCAAAGAGGAATAGTGAATTCACTTTTACAGTTAGGCAAGCTGAATGCTATTACCCGTGTATTTGTCACCAACCTGCAGATCCCAGCCTCTAATCTGCCATCTGGATGGATGCTACAAAGTTAAGAGCCAGGAACATGCATTTCCCAGTAACTACCTGCTGTCAGCTATTATTTTAAGGATCCTGTGATTTTCTTTTATTTTGACTAGAAAAAACAAGGCAGCTGCAGTAATAAAAAGGCATATCAACTAGTCACTTGCTGGCAGATTTGTCACTGGTGTGGATACAGCAGTGGCATTTTTTGTTAGCAAATGTATACACTGGAATATAATATTGTAAATCTGTAGTGCGTTCTTCACAAAGGAAAAAAAGAAAAATCTTTTTTAGAGCCTTGTATACCAGTCAACAAAATAAAAAATGAAAACGTATTTGTTTTCACCTTATCGTACCCACGCATTGTATTTTTCTTTTACAATATTGTCCATTGTGTGCAACATAATTTGTAAATACCGTGTTTGGTTTTTAAAATTGCTGCTGTCCTCCAGTTTCAGCACAGTTCTGCCAGCTGCATGCTCAGTTACTGCCCAAGTTCCAGGCTGTAAATATTTGCTGAGAAGAATCAGAGGTTTTATGTTTGGAGAATCTGGAGAGTAAGATTAACTTTTCAATTAACAATTGAACAATTAACAATTTTCAAATTAATTTATTAAAATAATGCTTTGAAAAAACACAGGCAAGAAATGCAGTGATGGAAAACTACACTGGACCAAATTAATCCCTTGTGTGACTCTATTTCAGTCAACATAGTTATATCAGGACAAATTGATAATTAATTGTTATTGATATGAGTTTGAGGCAACTGATGAGAATAGTGGGAGTGAAAAAAATGTACACCCAGTTCAGCTCCCGCGAGTGAACACAAGAACAAATGGTTCTACTTTCAAACTGCCACACGTCATTTTGGATGATAAAGCAATGGCTTCGCTCTTGCATTTTCTTCCTTTAAAGTTTTTTTGATAAAGATCCTGCTTGTAGTTCCCAGTCTATGGCTGGAGTAACCAATCAAGGAAGTTTCTGTATGATGTCTTTAAGACACGGAAATCCAGTTCCAGGGGCCCAGGGTGCCCGTGACTGGTTGGACATCCCTGCTCTTCTGCAGACGTGTGTACGCACAGTCCGTGCAAGGACCACGTACTCTGGTTTTGCAAAGCAAAGTGATGCTTTGGCCCAAAGCCCAGGAAACTTGCAGCAAATTCACCAGCCCAGTCCCAGAGCAAATGCTTTCACCTGGTTACCACATCCCTCCACCCACTCCAAACACAAAAACGATGGTGGAACACTGGAGATTAGTGAAACATGGGCCCAGGTTGCCCAGAGAGGTGGGAGAAGCCCCATCCCTGGCACCATCCCAGCTCAGGTTGGCCCTTGGGGCTCTGAGCACCCTGCTCTGGGTGCAGATGTCCCTGCTCCCTGCAGGGGGTTGGACTGGGTGAGCTTTGAAGGTCCCTTCCCACCCAAACCAGTCCATGATTCTATGAACACACACCATGGCAACAATAAAAGGAAAAGCCTCATTTCTTTCTCTTATGCTTATACAAGTCACAAGCGACTCTCCAACTATATTTCAGCAACTAAATAAAAAATAAGGTTTAAACTGAATTCTGATAGCAATAGGATTACAGTGGAAACACTGAGAGAACTATGTAAACATTACTGATAGTATCTGTAAATCCAAGTGCTCTATAAGTCAATCTTCACTCCAGTGTGTTCCGTTCAGCTGCAGTTAAGATGAACTCAACCTTGAAGTCTTGTCAGACACACAGACTTGAGCAGACCGGATTTGCGTACGTGTAACTGAAGCCAAGTGTTGGTCCCCCAGCTTTCAGCATTTCTGAAGCGCATGGGCATTCAATAACTAATAGAGATGGTGAAAGACCTTCAAAAGGTGCCGTGGACTGAAAGAGGCTGTCCTACAAAAGAGACATTTTCTCCCCCTTGCCTAAACAGTTTTCACTGGGGGAAAAAAAAAAAGCCTCTTCACATTTTAATATTTCTTGGGAAAGTCTATACTGTTTTTGATTCACAGGACTTCAAGATTTACAGAAAAACATTTAATCAAAATATCCAAAACAAGCACATATTATTACTTTAAAAATAATAGCGATTTTTAATGCTTTGTTTGACTGCCTAGATTGCTGGCCAGCTTAAGGCATCTTCCTCCACATCAGTAATACATGGAGCGCTGGAGAAGCAGATCATTTGCTCCTTGCCCAAAATACCATGTCTGAGCAGAGAGGTTTTGGTAAAACATTGCAGTCAGTGAAGTTCTTGCTGGGTCACTGCACCTTAAGTGATATTTGGGAGTAAATGAGAAGATGCATCAGTTTTGGGGAGAAGTTTACCCCTGGATTCACCCTTCTATTGCAGTCCATCCACCCTGAGGAGAAGGTGGAGACAGGCAGCACCTGCGTGAACCAGCTGCCAAAACCAGCCAGTAGTTTGCCGAGAGGCTCTGCGGCAGCTTCGGTCCTGCCAGTAGACTTCGCAGATCACAACGAGTTTGTTCTGGGCAGGAGAGGAACACAGTCTGCATGCTTTATTTATTCTTTCCAGCGCTGTCAAAAGATCACTCTGTTGGAGGGGGCGTGAGGGTTCAAACCCTTGCATGGAAAGTTAATCTTCAATATGAAAGAAAATGCAGGATTAGTTAGTATGAAATTTTGCTAATAGATTAAAAGACTCTCTTGCAACGCTTTAAGGTTATTTATTAGTAATTTATTAATACGGTTAGAACAAAAACGACTGTTGTTTTCAGAATTCATTTTTCAGGCTGCAGACTTATACCAGATGACACTTGGGCTCCGGCTCTTGGGGAATACACTTCAAACCCTGGTTCATAATTTATGTAATGACATATACTTGGACACTGATTAGCTACCTTATCAGCCCTGTAATAAAGGAAGCATAACCCCTAGTTTATCATTCATTTATCTGAAGTCATTTTGAATAATATCACAAGATTGTAATGTAATCATTATGCTGTACAGCATGTGTGGGCCAGTACACTACACTGTCAGTGTCAGAGGACTGTCATAGTTCATACTACTTAATTTGCTCACTTCTTACACATTTATGAAATTGGAGTCAACAGTCTGGTGGAGCCGTAATATTCCGGGCAAGAGACTTACACGTATTGTTAATAGGGTGTTCAACGGGAAAGCGAAGGAGCACGTGACAGGAGGAAAACGGGTTTTGTGGTGGAATTGAACGGGTGGTCAAGGAGCGGGTTGAATTTCCCTTGATGTCCTCCATCTGAAGCAGACATTGTTGACACTTTCTTTGGGTGTGAGAATGAAGTTTCTCCTTCGACGGCTTAAAAGGTGGCAGGATTTCTTCATGGTCTGTAAAGCTGGAGGATTTCTCGAATAAATGGTGGAGTTCAGAGCGAGGTCTACAGGCAGAAGAAACACCAGCGTGTCGCTGGCGCTGGAGAGGGCACAAGGCAAGGGGCGCACAAGGAGACCTTGCAAACTCAAACACAGCCTCATCCTTCTTCCCAGGGCTGCTCATGGGTTAACCAGCTTTCACAGTACTTCACATTTTTATTTTGGAGTCTTGTTTCTGGGAATGGTGTTAATTCAGGGTTTCAGCTTTCACTTTTGGAAAAGGGTTCTGGCCTTTGTGGGCTAGGAGACAACTTTGGGAAGGTGAGCTGGAAGTGTCTGAAAGAATCGGAAAAAAATCCCTATATTTATATATAATAACACACATTTATTCCAGTCTCATGGGATACGGTGTCCAGTTTTCTATTTTTTGGGTCTTACCCAAGTCTTACCCAAAACAGGGGGTAGAAGTGAAACACCAGCAAAGATGAGATGGCCAAGTCCCTGCTCGTCCCCCAGCCCTGCCAGGCTGTCATGCCCTCTCAAGCCCTAAGCTGATGGATCTGGTCAGATCCCTGCTGCCGGTGTCCTGCGGCAGGATGCAAGGTGACAATATATGGGAAGAGGAGAACAAACACCCGGTTGGCACCCAAGGATCAGAAATTGAGGATTTGGAGTTTTTTCCTGGAGCTGGCCGGGGGCAGGCAGAGGGGAGCCCCGGTGCTGCCCGGACAGTGCCGTTGCGGACCCGCAGCCCTGACAGATGAGAGGGGCTGGCAGATAGAAAAGCTGGTGATAAGTTGCACTGAGATAATGATTGCTGGGCAGCAGGAGCCATTAGGGTGTCATGGAAAAACCCCCAAGATTAATGAACAGCACAAGTTGGATAAGTAATGAAAAGAAGGGAAGGAATGGGAAGAGTAGCATAATGTTTATTTTAAGATAGTTAATCAAAAGGAGCGAATAATTAAAGCTGCAGTTATATCCTGGCAGTTTAATGAAATTATAACTGCAAAAAATAAAGTAGAAATAAAACATAGCGCTGAGCATCAGTTTCCCCATGGAAGCAGTGGGAGCTCCCCTCCAGCCAGCCCCAGCAGAGCTATCGGGTGGGTGACACGGAATGGCTTTTCCATCTGTGATTGCCAAACAGACCCGCACGCCATGCTTTGGAGCACCGCTGTTCACCCGTCAAATATAAATAATTATTTCATGAATAAAGATTAAATGTTTACTGTAAAAACAATTAAATTTGTTTCTAGTACTTTTTAATGTAAGACAGTAAAAGCAAATGGTTTAATCATCAATCTTGCATCCAACAGTTATTCACTAGAAATGTAATTCTATTTAAAATTTTATTTATGTTAGAATAAAAACATATTCCACAGCACCTCATTTCTCCAGGTTTCTTCGCAAACAGAAAGTCTTCAATAAATTTTGGCACTTGAGTTCAAAATTGAGGTAAAAAGAAACGACACTCAGCACAGTGAGGAGTAAATTACCTCTGGATATGGAAGAGGGGACGGGGGGAGTGCGGGAGCGGTGGGATGACCACGGCCTTGCAGGGTGCTACCACGCTGTAGTTCCTGTGGCGATCAGTGACTAGTTAGGAACTTTGTTAGTATCTGATGCGTGATGATCGTCAAATGACATTAAATGACTGTGATTGCATCGAACCTGGTCTGGAAATAAATAAAAAGAGTGTGATGCCCTGCGCAGCCGTAACCACACACAAAAAAAGGGAATAAACCTGAAAGAGGGATTGTCAGCTGAGGTCCACGTGGTGCATGAAGCAAGCCAGGCCTCCTCCGAAAGTTAAATATGAAAGAAACTTCGGAAATTCTGCTTTGTAGTAAAAAAAAGAAAAGAGTATTGCAAGGAACAGTTCACATTTTAAACAGATTATATCACATTCTGGAAATAACTAATGTGTCAAATGAAAAATTAGCAAAAGACAAAGGCAGCAGGAGGTGCAAAGCTGTCATAGTCTCGATCAAAATACTGCAGAACCCCAAGTCACCTCGGCTCGCAAATGCAATACACCTCAACTAGCCAGCAATCTGAAGGCGTTCGAAGTTTCAAAGCAGAAAGGGAAGGCAAAAAAAATTGCTCCTTTCTCATTTGTGCATCACTGCAATGTTTTTCTCCCTAAGATGAACAAGTCATTGATAATTCTTGCTGTAGAAACCAGTTCAGGACACCTGTACATGACTTTCACTTCACTTATAATATCAGATGAAGTTAACTTACCCACAGCCTGCAACCAATCCAAGTGCTTCACTGGAGAAGAGCTCAGCTTTCCTTCAAAGGGCATTTATTCCCTCAAACTACCAAAATAAAGCAGAAGAACTTGTTCTGGATGATGCAAAAGCTTGAAGACCTGCTCAGACACAGTTAGGTAAATTAGAAAATCTTTTGAATATTTCTGTACCAGACTTTTTCATTGTATCATTCTTGAATCACTTAAATAACCACCTCTTTTTTTCTGTGGATACTTGCAAAAAGTAATTTTTCAAGCATTCACCTGTGGCCATATTTGCTGTATTGCAAAATAAATAAAGTACTATGAGATGTAACTGTAGAAATGCAGAAATGCAGAATTTATAAGACGTCATCTAGGCAAGGAACAGATATTAGACCACATAGTTTCAACATTTTTCCTAAAGTGCTTTGAAAATGTTTTCAATACTGTCTTCTTGAGAGATGCGGGAGCTACAAAGGACATCTGCCTTCAAACGATACCTTCAACAGCATTACCAATAAAATGCAGGTCGAATTTGAGTGACGGGATGTAACTACCAATAATAACTTAGCTTGCCCCTCCCATCTGCACACCTTACCTGTGATAGAGAACAAATGCTGTTATTACCCAGCCTTGGATGGAGAATCAATTACTGGGTGCATTCAGGCACCTCCACCACCCTCAGCTTGGGCCCGGCGTGTGCAGGACAGTCCCCCCCAGTTTCCCTCCCCAGTACCCAGCACTGCCTTTGCAAAAGGCTCGGTGCCTCCCAGCCCTGTGGTGAGCATAGCCACTCCCTGCACTCTGATTACTTTTCTTCTCCCCTGGGTATTCTATCATCTTTCAAATTTAATACTGGATTTTTTATTTACAATTTTCACTGGGGTTGAGCACCTGTGTTTGCAAACGGAATCTAAACCAGATGTGAAATCACTACGACACAGCATTCTTTCCCAGGGCTGAAGGCACGTTCCTATTATTCTAATTCTGCTCCCTTCTGAGGTCATCTTTTAATTTCAGAGTACTCCGTTCTTTCTGAAATTGTGATGAACAGAGGAAAAAAAATGCTTGAAGTTTCTCCAGGATCTATTCATGTGCATATGGCACTCGGAGGGGAAGGAGGCAGGTATCTGCTTTACTGATGTACCAGTATGAAGCATAAAAGGAAACAAGGCAGCGCCAAAATCACGGAACGAGCACTGAGTCAGCTTGCAGAGGCTTGTGTGCACTTTCTCCAGTTTCAGCTACGCACCTAAAACACAGCACGAGGGGCCAAATGGTGTCCGGGGCGTGGAGGCGCCTGTGAGCCCCAGTCTGGCTGGGGAAAACACTCAGTTTTCAAAAAGTAGGAAGGGGTAAATCACAACCCTTAAAAACACAGACTTTGCTTGCAATTAGTTGGTACAGGGATATTGTCGAGTCCTCAGGATTTTAATTAAGCATTCCGGCTGTACTGTGCTTTGCTGAGGGTAACCCTCTTTGGCTCTGCTAGTTACAAAATGCATCAAATACACCAAAACTTCCACCAAACTCCCAAATATCAACAAAGCTCCTTCTACACTAGCACCCTCCATGATATTTCCATTTACCTTTTTTAGCTGAAACTTTGTCAGGTTCCCTTCTCTTTCTCCTGTGTTCCCCCACCAACCCCCGGTGATGCCATAAGCCACTTCTGGCCGCTGGGGACCTGCTGGTGCAGAGGCTGCTCCATGTCCACACAGTGAGGCAGCAAAGGTGGGGTGCACAGGTTGTCCAGAGAGGTGGTAGAAGCCCCATCCCTGGCAGTGTTCTAGGCCAGGTTGGACCTTGGGGCTCTGAGCAACCTTTGGTTTAGTGGAAGGTGTCCCTGCCCATGGCAGGGGGACTAGATTATCTTTAAAGTCCCTTCTAACCCAAATCGTTCTATGATTCTAACAAAATAAACCCTAACAAACACAGAATATCTCAAAACTTTGAATTTCAGACCAGCTGTCCCATGCTGTTACAGGGGGGATGGAACTAGACTGTCTTTAAGGCCCCTTCCAACCCAAACCATTCTGTGATTCTACGACTCGGGTGCCTGAGCTGGTACAACACCATCCTCCGCCGGGCAGATCGCATGCCAGCAGCCAATGCATAGACACACAAATCTGTCTGTGGCAGGGACATAGAGAGTGTATTCTGCCACAGTGTATTCTGCTGATAAAACTTTTTTTTTTTTTTTTTTTTTTTTTTTTTTTTTTTTTTTTTTTTTTTTTTTTTTTTTTTGATTATACGATGAGATCCAGTATCATTAAAAATAATGAAAAAAAATTGATAATATGATGAGACCTATTTTCATTCTAAAAATAGATCTCATCATTTATGTCCATATAAATTACAGTCTTCACAAGATTCTGACACTAACTAATTGCTGGTCACCAGATATAACCATCTCTCCTAGCAGCTTTATTTTTCTGGAGCTGTTCAAATGTTAAAAAACCCCTACCACAGCCTTCCTCTGCTGACTTTAATTTGCAATTGCTCATTTACCTTAAGCGACATCCATGATGCTGCTCTGAGGGAGCTTGATGTGCTCTTGCTTAAAAGTGGTGAAAGCAGGGAATAGGTTTGGGAAGTGGACATGGTAGCGCTCAGTAAAGCTAATAATTAAGGTTAGAACCAGAACCAGTTAGTTATTTACTATTAGAGATTTTTTTAAATAAACTCAGAAAAAAGCCTTTTAGCTAAGTGTGCACTAACTTACGTGGTACTGCTCTTTCAAAAAGGAAATCTGCCTCCAAAACCAAGAGGATCCCAGTTATTCTCCAGCCTGAGTTACAGACAACTTTATTCTATCCGCAGCAGCGCAATGTGAAAAATGCTTACATGGTGCTACATCTATCACATAATTAATCCCAATATTACTACATGAAATCTCATGTGTGATAATATTTTCCAGAAATGTTATGTTACAAAAAGGTCAAATATCATATAATTTTCCTGCTGGATCCTCCTTCGAGCCATGTTTACCCTAAGATATTAGGTTCCAGAAGGTAAAAGGAACAATAGCATTTGACAGTCCGGTGAATCTGGGTTGATAAAATGACACGCGCACACGTGTCGAGCAGCTGCGGCAGCTGAGTGCGGAGGTGGCACTCGCTGGAGGAGGTACCGCGGTTCCCACAGCCGAGGGGGCTGTGCCAGACAGCCTGTCTCCGAGGAGAACAGCTCGGTGTGAGCCCGAATGTCCACCCTCTCAGCCAAGCCAGCATCTTTCCTTATACCTCTGCTTTTTCCAGGGAGCTCCGCAATCCATTCTGGTTGCTCTACCAAGCATGTGGGGTTACTAAAAGGAGGCTCTAAACATACACATTAAACCCTGACGTTTGCACGTTACGGACACAATGAGCTTTTGTTTCTATTATGGTGTGTATATACATATATAAGTGTGTGTGTGTGAGAGAGAGAGAGAGAGAGCTTCTTCCCAGAAGATCTAGCCCTAAGGATGGGCTGATGTCACTGTGCATTTTGCTCACCTGTTTTTTTTCTGATCATTGTGTCTTCCTGAGCCTCACCAGCATTTTGGCTTGGGATCTGCCTTTCCAAGAAGAGGTTCAGCACTGGAGTACCAGGGAGGAATATATGCTGAAGAGACATCACTCTCTGCTTCTCGTCTTTAACTCAATAGTGACAACAAACACACCAATCTGCAAAACACTTGGATTTGGTTCCTGTTCAGAAAAAACCCAAATCTTACTTCATGGAGGTCTTCTCCCAAGTAAAGTCAAGAAGATATGACAATGAACCTTACCTAATTTAACCCATTTCCCCCTCTCACCACCTGTTCTCCCTATGAGAACAGAGGTTCAGAATAATTCCTCTCCCTGGGAACCTTCAAACGATGGGCTCGATCAACCACTCCTCCATGAAAACAGTACACAAAACATGCTGAACCAGAAACAGCACTAAACGTCCTGCTGATACACCTACAGGACTTCACCTATGGATTGACATGTATGAACAGGACCTGAGCATCATATGTCGTTCCTAGCAAAGCTAAGGCTTGCAGAAGGCTGGGCAGCCACTCCTGCCGCCAGCCCAGCCAGGAAAACCCATCATGAAACACAACCGTGGACGGAGCTGCCAGTGACCTCAGCCATTCCTGTCTGCCCACTGGCACTTTCCCTCCTCCGGGAAGAGGGATCCATCGTTGTCCTCCTAGGGGGTGTGCTCTGCAAAGCAAATTGAACAAAGTCAAGCCCTCTTTTTATTATTTTATGGGTCTGATGAAACCTACCCAAAGCGCAGTTACTGAATTCTTGTGGCCGCTCACCCGGGTGCTGCAAGTCAGCGACAGGCTGTACTTTGCTTACGGGTAATAACTAAAGTATTGTCAACGTCCCTTTCATTTCAGTATTGATTAGTCTTTATTGAACACACGCAGATCTGCTAACGCTGGCGTTGGTGGGGGTTTTTTATTTGTTTTGTTGAGTTTTTACTTCTTTCATGCGTCTTTGACGGTGATTTTCACTTTACTTAACTCAGTCAGCTATTGATAAAACCGGAACGGAGATGCTGAGTCCTTAAAAAGAACCTGTGTTTTTTTTCTATGCTTTAAAAAGTACTACTGCCCATATTTACTCTGAACCATCTGTTACACATCTAATTAAAATATATTTGTAATGAGCTTATTAGCGCACAGAATATGTCCTGAACAGGATGTCAGTCAAGAAGCGATTGTTTTGGTAGATAAGATACCTTAAACTCCTATTAGTTTAACAAAATACTGCATTGGTATTTTCATCCTGTAGACAAGCAGATTCGGAGAGGGCAGGAATTCGTGGACTTTTTGTAATAATTTCCTCTTCAAATATGTTGCTGTTCCTTTCTAATATCGAGTCAGATGGCCTCTTATAATTGCAGTATCAAATCTTTGCCTCAGTTTTCAACTGCAGGTGATTTCAAATGATTAAAGATGCACAACAGGGAATAAACAAAAATGCTTACATGCAATTATTTTTAATTAGTATTTGGCTATAAAGTGTGTGCCTTCATAAAAAAGTCTGTTATTCACATAAACATCTGTTACCATACACATAAGGAAACACACTGTAAGTCTGTCATCACATCACCAAAACAGAAAACACTAAGGAAGGCTGGACAGGAAAGCCAACGCTTTGAGTTTTTAAACAAAAGATAGAAGCATAACTGCCAAAACAGACACTGCACCACACCTTTCAATTAGCACAGTGCACAATCAAAGGAAGAGCTATTACCAATGGAATTATACTTGAAAATGTTAAAATAGATGGAATTATTCTTTGAAAACAATGGAATCCGTAAGCACAAGACAATTTCAAACTCTTTACTAATTTTGCACCAGCAAACATAATCAAAACGCTTCCTGTTTGCACAGTATCTCTGGGTACTCTTCTGACAACTTTTTTCAATCTTATTTTTGTTCATTATTTAAGCCCTCTCAAAAAAAAAAAACCAAAAACCCACAAACCCGACAGAAAGAAAAAAAACCTCAACCCTCTGCTGTAGTGCAAGTCACATAAATAAACCTGCAACGTTCAGTTCTGGCCTCATTTCACAGAAACCAACTCAGGGACGTTGACATATTTTAAGCGAGTGCGCGACAAACAGCAAAGTAAGAGAGATATACAGAGTGATATAAATTAATACCCCAATAATTGATAGGTGGAGATAAGGCAGCTCTGTGGAATACCGAGAGTAAAATGAAGAGGAGGTGTGAGAGTACCTTGCACATGAATTACTGAATCGGTGGGAATTGCTGAGCTCTGCTGCGAGGAAGCTCTTGGAAACGCCTCGCTGCCGTGACACCTCCAGCAACCAAACTTAACACGCTGCTTCCACCAACAGAGAAATCTACAGCATTAACCACGCAATTTAAGAGCCCAAATAACACAGCTCGATTTGCATGAAAATAAAATCAATTGTTTAATTAAAAAGCACACATGACAGTATCTGCCAGTTGTGCCTCGGTGTTATCTATAGTTGGTTCCGTGGTGGAAAAAATCACTGCACCTCAGTTGTGGCTCTGCTGGGACCAATAACTAATCATTACAGCGAAGCCAACCTGGGGGTGCTGATCATCAGAAACATGGATGGAGGCACCACATGTAATCCTGACCCAGCACCTTGACCCATTAATTGTGCGCACAAATCTTTCTGCATATCCTGAGAGAGCTCATGTGTCTTAAAATCCTTCCTTCATGAGCTGTTAATGAATGTCCTCTGGGTCTGGCTTCCTATTCAAACCAGTACATCGTGGCCCAGAGAGAAGTCAAAAGTACCCTCAGAGTTTATAATGGCAAAGATGACCCTCTGCTAGAAAGCAGATCCGAATCTTTTCCAGCTCCCTTTGATTTACAAGCCTTCTCTTGCATATCAGCATTTCATATATCTTCCAAAGTGTCAGAAATATGAAAGTCATACATTACACGCGAAGAATGGCCCAGTTCATTACTATCATTTTATTTATTTAACAAATATGGTATTTAATCAGAAGACACTGACAGCTACAATTGTTTATTGCAATCACACAACACAACAATAAATAAACATTGCACATTAAGTACTAGGTGGAAGGATAACTGAAAACATCCCATATAAAAAATTCTTCCTGAGATTTCCTCACGAACGGACAGTATTTGTAAATCTATTGACAAAGAGCTCCAAAAAGAGGGAGCAGTAAATAAGCCATGTGAGACCAGACGAGGTAGGTTTTGCATTCAGACAAGTAAATTCTTTTCTGGGTTGACTCCAGAACAGAACTACGTGACTTCCAGCTGGCTTTGAACTCAAACAATAACATATCACACGCTCACTCGCAAATAAGAAAAGCCACATCAAAGTCTGATCTGCTTTTTGGTAAGACCCATTTTCCACACCATAAATTGCAAATCGCCACTTCTCGGTCCGCATCCGTGACGCGGAGCTGGGTACGCTGCAACCAGCCCTCACCAACCTCTACCCACCGGAGCAGGTTCCCTTCCTGGAGAAGCTGGACCACAATATAGCTTGTAGTCCTTAGCTTTTCCTTTTTTCCTTCTCTTTTGCTTAAGTGACATTCTGTTCTCAGCTTTGTGTGTCCCGACTTCATTGTAATAGAGCCAAGAAAATGTATCTTCTCTTCAAAAGCTTCAGTCTTCATGTCTATCCCCCACTTTCTGCAAGCACAAGGCAAGCAGGTTCGGCTTTAAGACATCTCTGCTTTCCCAACTTCAGCAAGAGTTTTTCAAGAGTTAGAGGAGCAGGAGTGTGTCTCAATAACTGTGACAGATGGCTGGGCCTGAGAGAAGAAATAACCATTTTCCTCCTGAAATTTGCTGCAGTGCCATAGCAGGGAGATGCCACCCTTCACTGCGCAGGACTCCCCAGGCTGAGAATAAAGTCAGCGCTTTTCTTTATTTCTCTTCTCATTCGCTCTTCCCTCTGGTTTAAAAGCACCTACCATCCAGCTTTGAGTGTTCACACTGAGGGAAGAAGTTTTAACTCCTCGTCCCGCAAGGCAAACTCCAAAGGAAAAAGTAAACAGATCACTCCCTGCAGCGCCTGGCCAGGGGGGTTGCAGGACCTGTGGCCCGCAGCATCTCCTGGGGACAGCAGAAACCCGCCGCCAGCAGCCCATGGACCTGGACACCCTCCCCACCCTCCGCCTCTCCCCAAGGACTGTATTTATTTATGAACATACAGGTCCTTGTCATCACTGGTGTTACATGGACAAGCTGGGAGGTTAAGGGTCCTGTGCCAAAGCCCATCATGTCCTCTGACAAGTGACACAGAGAGGAGGCACTAATGGCTGCTCAGAAAAGGGCTATTTCTATGTCTGCTGCATATCCTCAAACTCAGACTTTGCAAAAGAATCAAAAAAGAAGGAAGAAAACGCAGATGAAATCACTGTTTCAGCTCCACAGAAGAGCCAGATCCAGAATTCCATTCCCAAATTCCCAGGCACTACAGCTCAGAGGTTTCAGTCAGTGTTAGAAGAGGAAATATTTCATTGTAGGAGCGACCCAAGAGATCAAAGGCGAGGTGGATTGCTGGATCTACAGGGTAAGTGAGGCTGGCAGGAACTCCACAAGTTATTCCATCTGATCTCCCATTCCCAAAGGGGCTGTAACTGCACAGAGACTTCTCTCAGGCCCCGAGTGGAAATCCAGCACGCTCCTCCTTGGGGCATGGGCACCACACCAGGGCAATCTCAGCCATCCCAAACAGCATCCTCGGGCCCTACACCCTTCCTCTCCTGTGAGAGACAGCAGTGTTGGCACGGACTCTGCCCCGTCTGACTGCTGGGAATGGGAACGGAGCTGCAAGCAGGTCGCTTCCACAAATTATCTTCGTGGACCTAGAAACACCTGTAGATCAGGGACAAACCAAACCATATCCATAGCGTTCAACACACCAAAGGCAAAGAGCCATCATCATTTCAGGGACCACAGAACAAATGGACCAGAAGGCACAGGGCAGCTTCTGGCTCCTGCCAGCAACCAGAAGCCACATCCCTGGTATGGGACAGAGAACACCAACCCCTGGAAAAAAGATGTGAATTATGTTAAAGTTCAGTACAAGACAAATTATTACAAGTTACGTTTCATCTGTGCGGCCAAAGTCTTAAAACCGAGATCCCTTACGGTGTGAGTCTGAACTTAGAGACAAGGAAAAAAAAACTTGAGTCACACCTCAAAGAGTAAAGGGACAAAGGAGCCGCAGATGACAGCAAGGGAGAAAGGGCTGCCTCCTCCTCACTGAGTGGGAAATGCAGCAATTCCTCAAACAGCTTTGGTGGCTCCAGATATTTTAGTTTCAAGAGGCATGAACAGCAAAGGAAAACGCTAAAGCTCTTCAATTATTTACGTGGCTTAATTGTAAAATTTTGTTTACTCACCCACCCTTTAGGGTTTTTTTCCAAGGAAGTTGATAGTAGTGACAAAAATATTAAAGCAATGTATCCAAGAAGGTTCAACCTCCAGTGTACTCAGCTTGGAGGAGGTGAGTTGTAGCGTTAAAGATGGTCTTATTGCAGAGGGACCCCAATGCCTCCTATGAATGAAATGCTTCAAAAGCATTTGTAAGTACTAATTAATGCAAGTCCTGGAGATAAACAAAGCAGTGAGTACCAAGTGTGCCTGCAACAATGGGAGCTGATGGCGAGGACTCAAGCGAGTGTCACCTCTTTGAAGGAGGAATTCTAGTTCTTCACTTTATAAATTAATCTGTCTCCAGAAGCCTATTATTCCTCTAACACACAACTTCAAAACAGGATGTATTGGGGCCTTTCCCACTGAGGGAAACATGAAATAATGCTGCGATACTTGGTGTCTAGTATTGTGCCAAAAAGTCTGGGGTATCTTTGTGAAGTTTAACTCAGAACCAGCTGATTCCTTGAGACTCAAACACCTCCACCAAGTACCATCCTATGTCCACAAGAAAAATAACAACCCCAAAGCAGCCTCAAGGCAAATACAAACCCCCAAATTCATGTGCTTGTTGTGTTTTACTTTTTAATCTCATGATTACAAAGCTTGATGGAGAGGGGAGGGTCAGTCGCTTTGGTACTTAAATGCATAACTTGGTTTTATTTAAAACTTTCTCCAAAGCTTTGCATCGGTGTTAGCAAATGTAAATGCTCAAAAGCGGCACCTAGACTGGGGAAAGAGGAATAACAGCAGAACTTTTATTAGCTGTGGGAATACTTTGGAAAGGCAATCAATTTCTGGAGGAATAATATGGAAACACAGTAAATATCCTCCTGGAAGAATAAGGAATATTGACACATGGCGTCCAGGCCACTGGTGGCATCTCAGAAATCTCAGACATGGCAGCTGCTTCCCTTTTCTGCTGTTATTTTAACCAGTCAGAGCAACAAATGTGCTGGTTGCAGAACTCTCCCTGATCCTTTTGAATGTCAGTAGTTTCCCATTTTTCTTAGAACTGGGAGAATCTCAAAGAATGACACTTTCTGTTTGCATTTTTCTGATTATCTGCCCTGACGTTTCCCAGAATTCGGCAGAACCTCCAGTACATTTTGTAGACAGCAGGAGATGGAGAATTTCTTCCTTTTCCAGCACGAGGCTGTCACATCGGCATCTCTAAGAACAGT
The DNA here is from genome assembly GCF_000710305.1 of Buceros rhinoceros silvestris. Taxonomy (NCBI): domain Eukaryota; kingdom Metazoa; phylum Chordata; class Aves; order Bucerotiformes; family Bucerotidae; genus Buceros; species Buceros rhinoceros. The sequence goes on from NW_010419191.1 coordinate 145,925, forward strand.
TTTATTTCAACGTTTCAGCAAGACTTGTCGAGTGTATTTTTTTTTCCTGCAGCATCTATCTCCGAGTCCCCTGATTTCCCGTTTCCTTTTGCTGGCCAGGTTCCACTGGGAGATGACATCTCATCACTGCTGCACTAACACCACAGAGCCGTAACATCATCCCCTGCCTGCTCGTACGCACCTCGCAGTGCTTCTTGCAGTAAGAACATCATCGACAATACTTTATAAACTCCCTTTTCATGCGTGTTCTCTGTTTTTCTGCTAATCCCTAATTAGTTGGGGGTGCTGGCCAAGCCACGCTCCTTTGCACAACCGAGCTGGATCGTTCGCAACGGTAGGGATGGGTCCTCACAGTTTTCTTTGAAGAGTTCGGGCTAATTTACTAGGAAAACCACTAAATTATCACTGTGCTGAGAATAATCAATCATTAACTGCCAAAATCTCCGCTTCATTCTGGCAAACAGAAATATTTATATGGATGCCTAAGTGGTACAGGAACCATCTGCACCCCGAGGGGGGATGTTTGCTCCATCTCAGACAGAACGGGGTTGGGAAATGTTTGGTAATTTCCGTACTCTGTTGCTACATACCCCATTCACGTGCATCTGCTACATGCAGTGTAAAAGATGTGTTTACAGTTTTACTCATGCCTTTTTTTTTATTTTTAATCTCTTTCTGCATCATTTTCAACACAACCCAGAGTAGCATACGGGTCTCAGGTTTAAACTTTCCCCTTCACTATTTTGTTTTTAAGGCTTTCAGGTTCCCTGTTGTCAGGTTTCACATAACCCTGTTACAGCTGTGAATATTTCCTCGGCAAAGCAGGGAAGGATGTGGTGGGAAGTACTCCATGGCTACTGAGGAACTTCTTCTTACGCAAAAGAGATCCATGAACTTCACCCCTCTGTATCGTCACAGGCTAGAAATAAATATGCTTTTAGCCATCCCATTTGTGCCTCAACCTCTCAGCACTCTTGCCACTTATCACATTTTTCAAGGTCACCCACCAACACCGTCTCCCCAGTTGCCAAATCGATACAAGCAACATCACACTTTCCACAAAAACTGCTCTGCTTAAATTCTAGCCCCATAGAAATAAAAACCCTAACCCCGCAACAACTTGGACGTGTCTTTAGTAAGAACCAAAGGACCCAGGTTCCTCCAGAATTCCTTCAAAAATGATGGATTTTCATTATTAACTTTGAGTGAGCACCAGAACAGGCATTCAGGACACCCCTTTCCAGCCCAAATCAGTTACTTTTAAGCTGGGTTAGTAAGCCTGTGCCTAAAGTTAAGAGCATGGTCAAGCCCTCTGATGACTCTGGGTTTAGCACTGCTCGGCAGATTAGTCAGATCAAAGCTGCCTCTGAAGGTGTGGTGGCTTTGTTTAGGCGAGGACAGTATGATTCAGTTCCAGGAAAAGTAAATACCTCCATTGTAATTTCAATAATATTCAGTATTTTCTTAACCCACTCTTGTGGGTCTTAGAACATTTCTTCTTAGGTTTAACTACCACAGATAAACCCTAGATTCTCCTCAGGCTCCCCAGACACATCCAAACGTGAGCTTCCAATGTCCTGACCACCCACAACCTTTACCCCATGGTTCCCTTGGGATGCTGGAGAATTTTGGTCCTTGGTTTACGGTGCAGGACCGGCCCACCGCAGGGATTGCCCAGGCGTAGGATGGTACCTTTCTTTTTGGGATAAGGACATGGATAATTCTGTTTGTCCAATGCAACCTTCAAGTCCTCCAAGGGATTATTTACTATTTCCTAGCTGTACGGGGAGAATGTAGCACAATTTAGAGAGGGGAAAAAATATTCCCACTGCGATATTTTTGAATCCCACATTGCTGTTTGTGTTATGCCTCAGCTGTGCATTTGTGCCAGAGTGGGCAGCTCCCACTCCCTGTCCCCCTTCCAACATTCCCTTCTCGTGTGATGGGTCCCAGAACCAGGACGAGTGCTTAAAAATGATTCAGAACCAAGTCAAATGTTATTTACGTATAATAAACTTCTCCTGAATGTCAGCTTGCCAAAATGGATTATTTACTGAAGTCTTGTTGTTATAATGCTTGGTTATACTGTGCGCTGTTGTAAGAACCGTGACGATTGCAATCCATTAGTAACTGTCACAACATAACTCTTGCTACAAAGGAAGGAGACAGGAAAAAAACCTACTACCTAGAAACTGCAAATTGGATTCAGGAGACATATTTATCCTTAATTCTGGATCACTGCGTGATCTGTGGCAACCCACTCACCTGGTCTGTTCTACACCTTCCACTTCTGAGAACTTAAATGAATAGTATTTTTTTCCACCTCTGTTAACGTCATTTATATTATCAGATGGAAATGGCCAAGTGCAAAATTACGGCTGTTAACCTTTCCTACAGAATAATCCCAGGACCCACCCGAGGAGCCGTTCACCTGCCAGTGACACTTGGATGTCCTCAGGCGATGGAAGGCAGCAGCCCTTCACACCAGAAAATAAAACCTTTAAGCAGGAGTGAAGATTAACATCACCGGCCAGAAACAGCAGTGGGAATGCTGGGAGCACCACGGATAACAGCACAAGGAGAAATTCCAGGAATGTTATAGCGGGACCACTCGAGTCTGCGTCTGTCGAAGAGGCCAGAGTGCTGCTTGACATGAGCTCTCCTGAAAACCATCAAACTATTATCTCCTACCCTGTACCGGAGCAGCTGTCAGCTCAGGGACTGCAGCCATCCTCCTGCCCTCAGCACAGCACACAGAGATCAGAGGATGTTTGGCTTTTTAATTGTGCCGATATTCTTGACTTTGTAAATAGTCAGTACAGTAAAATGACGCTCGTGCAGGATTCAGATCCCCTCTCACGGGCAGCAGCTGTTGAAATAACTGCTTTACAATGTAATCCCCTCGTTCAATCATTCTTTGCCTTCCAACGTTGCCATTTACGTTTTTGCCAAGGAATCAGACTGGCACTTAAGTATGAGAATAACAGAGGATCTTGCCTTTGTCTCCAGCCAACTGATATCCTGAGCTTTGCTATGACATTATATAAATATTCAAAAAATGCTTGAGAATACTGTAATTTCTCTAGGTCTCACAAATGAGGAATTATCCAAGTAATGGATTATGAATGGAGTAGTAATGTATGGAAACACTACCCACCCAAAACGTATTAGAGTTCCCAAAGACACAACATGAAACAAAATGCATCAGAGATTTAACAAAATAAAGCTGCCTCCTGAGATTCAGCCTCACTAATTCCCATAAAAGGCTCCAGAAAGGTGAAAATGCATAAGGGTACTGTTTATTTATAAACACGATCAGAAGTTGAAAAGTGCACCCAGGGAGATCTAACACAGGTAAAAGACCCACTAACCCAACCAGAAGCTTTGCAAGTTTAAGCTGGTGTCTGGAAGCTCCATAATCCAAAGTTTCAGGTATTAGGTGCATTTAGCAAGGTCTTTCTCCTCCCCAACACCACGATCCACAGTCATGGTTATATTTTGCCTCTACAAACTTTTAAAAATTTTAAAAATACGTTAATTTGGCTATTTTTTGAAGGAAAGTGTTTGAACAGAACTGAAGGCACTGACTAGCTGCCTACCAAGCCCAGGGTCATCGCCGTGCCCATGCCTGAAATCTCGGTGTCAGAAATTCATGCCACATTTACGAAGATGCTGACAGTCAGTTTTCAAACCATTGCTCAATTCATTCCTCCGCTGCTGTCAGCATGCCAGACCCTTCAACCATTTCTTACTCCAGCATCCCTTACTCATGTGAGTGGGACAGAAGCAACGATTACTCATCTGAGAAGTTGCAAAACTGTGTTTGAAGGTCGCTGCCCCGGAGCCAGCCATTGTATCGGTGTGGGTTAACTGCAGCGAGGAGCCAGCCTATCTTCTGGGAAAGAAAGTTCTAAGAATTATTTTTTAAACTAATTTTAAAAGTTACAGTTCGCTGCCTTTTTTTTTTTTTTTTTTTTTTTTAAATTGGCACAAAAGGCGGGCAAACAAATTTTAAAATTTTAGTTTCCTCCCTTTTTTTTTTTTTTTTTTTTTTGAAGTTGCAGCAAAGGCTGGAACAACAATGGGGTTTGCTTTTTTTTGTAGCATGTCTTTAAACTATAGGAAACTTGCCTCTTGGCCAAACTGGGTTGGCTTGCAGCCAGAATGGATGTCTCCATTCTCATCCTTTCCCATATTCCTTCAAGATTAAAAAAAAAAAGATTTTTTTTTTTAAGTGAAGTAAAGCAGAGGCTCAGACAGGCAAATTCCTGATTGCATTGCTCCTCCTTCACAAACAGAAGTTTAGGAACCACATGGAAGCAAACAGAAAGGTTCATTGTCTTCAACTGCCCCCAGTTTGGGGTATCACAGCTTAAACTTCATCAATGAGGAATGTTCTCAGTATTAGATTTTCTTTGACTTTATTAGAAATGGCTAGATTGTGAGGTTGAGGGTCATTCAGTGTCAGTGGGAAGATAGAAAGGGGGTTGAGGAAGCTACCAAATGAAAAAGAAGTGCTCTGGATACTTACAAAATCCTGAGATCACATAGCGTAAGAAAAAAGAAATAAAATGCAGGTGTTAAAGTTTTCTCCACTAGAATCTTAGTAATCAAATATCTCCTGGATGACTGAGGCACAGAATTACTCTATTTCACATGGTGGCTTTTTAGTAAATCTCTGCACATCTTCTGTTGACTTCAGATAATTTCACATTCCTGAAAGAGCTCGAGGATGCCAGACTTTGTGAAGGACCCAGCGAACCGTGGAGCTGGGACCCGGCCCCCATCCACCTGACCCACACAAAGCAGGGTGGGATGGATGGGGTCGTGGGTGCTGCACAGGGAGGGAGGAGCTTTGTACAGGGACATGCACCACGTTTTCCCCAAACGTTCTGAATCAGGAGGTAAGGACCTGTGCACCGCCCAACGCTGTGCAGAATTACAGCAGAGAGTTCTGCATTTAAAAGCAAAAATTAGTCAAAAAAAGTCTCTGTACCCTAAATCTAACCATAGACTTGTGATAAAATACAGCAGGCTCATGCAGGAATGGGAACCGCAGCCATGCCTGAAAGCCAGCTCACCAAGAAGATACAAGCCATGATTTTTAGACCCTGGGATCACGTCAGCTGGAAGCAAGGGGCCGCTCCCACGTTGGACCTCTTGGGCCGTCCCAAAGCAAACCCGCAGCCCCAGGAGGGACACGCTCAGCGCCCCACCGAGCACCCCACCACACTCAACGCAAGTATTGGGGTCCTCAAACTGGGGCCAAGGTTTGTTTGGAAGGAACGAGGCTTGGCCCTTGAAATAGGTGCTATATTTATGGAGCAGTGACTGGCCAAAATGTAGGGGAAACACAGCCAACTCCTTTGCTATTTTTGATGACACGACGAAGTCTGATTTTCATTAACTTTTGTACGTATGTATCAGGGGTCCTCCTAGGGACTGGGGAATGAATGCACTTTGTTTGAACTCTACAGCTATTATATACTACTTTTTATTGATTTTTTTGCCTGTAATTCTCAATATAGTTCTATTGTGTTCATGGAAAAATATTTATTTTTAGTCCCACAATTTTCCAATATACTTGTTTTCATCATAATTGTTTTCCTCCTATTACAAATGCTGTGTGATTACCAGTTATATCTTTCTAGTTTTTTAAAAAAATAGAAAAACGTAGTATGTAAGATTAACAATTTTAGTCGCCTTGGAAAGGGAAAATGAAAACAAAGCATGGGGCAGTGTATGTAGCATGCTCTCTGTTGGATATTTATAGTTTCCAGCAGTGCCCTGCCCACATTTTTGAAAGGAAAACTTGCCTAAGAAGTAAATATACAACCTGGGGGAAAGTTTGTCTTGCTGTTTCATGGTGTTTGCACTAGAGAAATAAAGTAGGAGACCAGCTTGGCACCTGAAATGTCACTTCATTCTTCACTGGCACCTGGCCCCATTGGCTTCAACAGGTTTATTCGTAAGACTGGCACAGGCAGGGATAGGGGCTGACACCAGCAGACCCAGCAGCAGGGTCCTGGCCCCCTGGTTGGGCATCTCTCATCCCAGGGACCTTCAGCTGGCACTGAGAAAGGGGAAAACCTGATTTGATACCGCCGCTCCAAAGCTGCGACACTGCAGCTAAGCCAGGACGGCTGCTTTTGCAGATCCTCTGGCGCAGGCTGGCCTCAAGAGGAGACCTACGGCCACCCTGGGCTCCCCATAAATCTCCTCCTGACCTCACTCGGCTCTGCTCCAGCCAAAGATTTCGGTCATTTGGAGAAAGACTCGAGCAAGCTAGCGCGGCGCTGGGGGAAGGCTGGAGGTGCAAGTGGCCGGAGGAATGCACGAGGGAGTTGCAGCAGGGATGAAAAGCTGTAGCTGGTACTGGGAAGAGAGCAGGGCCATCAGGGAGCCATCTGGGAAAAATCATTTTATTTATAACTTAAGTAATAGCACAAGCCACACAGCAAATCGATTTGCTTTTGGATTCTAGCTATTGTCTGATTGCCCAGACAAACAGCATCCAGTTTAAGTGGAGTCCGCAGCAGTAATAACAAAGAAGGAACACAAATTTTAATTATGTTTCTAGAAGTCTGTATAAGTATTGAAGAACCACATAAAAATGATTTTTTTTTTACTAACTTGCAGTTGAAAATGTGTCATTAAAAGCTATGAGTCTGATTTTCTGCTCTGCTGGTCAGAATATTAACCAAAATGATAAAGTATTCACTCTTTGAGGGGAGAAAAAGTAGAGGGAAATAAGTGCTGAAGGTTTCATGCGGGAGATATTATGAGAACGATACTAAATGAGAAACTTCGCTGCCCTTCGCTTGTTGGTCTTGTTATGCTGCGAGAAAGTGCTGGAGCAAGAAGAAAACAGACAGCAGTGTGAAAGGGGCAACAAAAATAAGCCAGAAAGGGAAATCTGTGGTCAGTACCTTGGAAGCAGAACCGACACTTTATTTTCAGGCTTTTTTGCCGTGCTGCGGGCAGGAGCGGGATGCCAGTCTGCACTGCCGCGAACGGGACAAGCATCGGACGAGGACTGTCAGGATGTGGTCTCTCCTATCACCAATGATTCAAACTAATTTCTGCTCTCCTCCGCTTGCATCGTCCCTAATTCTGCAAGCTTGACTTCATACCCACTGCAACTTACATTTATTTGTAATCTCGCTGCTTACACTCCGCTGAACAATAAAAGAACAATAAACTTAATAAAAAGCCCAAGTGATTGGAAATAGCTTTGGGAATGGCAGTCCAGTATGAAAGCTATAAATTTACTTGTATACTCATGACATTGTCAGCTAATTTTTATGAAAAGCCCATCACAGAACATTGCACCAAAACACTGTGATCACTCGTATGTCACCCATCATACTTCCCCTGATAACAAAACAGAAAATGCATCATAAAATGATACTTCAAACTACAAATTCATCTCAAAATGCTCACTGGATATGGCAACAATTCTTTCCTGACCTTCTCCTGCACCTGAACTTAAATTAATCATTCTTCTTCTATAACATTAAAGAATACCCAGTGGTACTTTTTATTGAATCTAAAAGCTAAAACATCAACTAATAATATCATTATTGTTTTGGTTAATATTTCCCTATTCAAATCTACACAGAATTCAAGAAGTTGTGCAGCATAAAGTAAGTAATCGGGGTTTTGGAAACACGATTTGAGAATATTTTTTTGTACTCGGATCAGAAAGTATTGACTCATATTCAGAGGCTGAACCAAAGCCCACCGAAGTCAAAGGAAAACACCTATTGATTTTAAATGGGTTTGGACCAAGCCCTAAAGACCTAATCCTGAAAAAATGCTGAGTATATTAAAGCTACAAAGGAGCTATGGATATCAAGAATTCACAGGCCTAAATCCTATTAAATACATCATGTTATCCTGCCTTAGACTGAGATACTCAATTGGATTAATTAGGAAAGATCTTCCAAGAGATGGCCAATGCTATCACATGTCAGGTGGGGATGCTGTCCAGGGCAGGAACGGGGACACTGGTACAAGTCTATGGCAGATGAATATTTTAAGCACCCGTTTACAGGTGTCCACCAAGGAGTTTTTAACGAAGCAGATCATCTCCACTGAAATACTTGTAGTTTTTTCGGACAAAGAGTTTAGTGGTTTCAGCAACAGCACAGCAGCACTTCTTAAACGTGTATGGGAAGGTCTTCTAGCACCTGGGGGTGCTTCTGTGGATAAATAGGCAAGTGACCTCTCAGCCTGCTGGTGGGGTCTCTGCCACCTGTATTTCAGTCTCTATTTCCTCATCTTTCACAGAACCACAGAACGGTTTGAGTCAGAAGAGACCTTAAAGCTCCTCCAGTCCAACCCCCTGCAGGGAGCAGGGACATCTGCACCCAGAGCAGGGTGCTCAGAGCCCCAAGGGCCAACCTGACCTGGGATGGTGCCAGGGATGGGGCTTCTCCCACCTCTCTGGGCAACCTGGGCCAGGATCTCACCACCCTCGTTGTCAAAAAATTTCTTCCTTCTCTCCAGTCTGAATCTCCCTCTTTCAGTTTAACTCATCACCCCTTGTCCTGTCACAACAGTCCATGATAAAAACTCTGTCCCCATCTTTCTGATAGGACCCTTTAAGTACTGAAAGGCCACACTAAGGTCTCCCTGGAGGCTCCTCTTCTCCAGGCTGAACAACCCCAACTCTTTGAGCCTTTCTTCATAACCCTTCTACTCTCATAGCCTTTCTGCTAGTCCCCAGCTTTCCCTCCTTCCCCTGCCCACCAGCAGAAGCCTGGCTGCTTGGTGCAGCCGCACAGGCTCCAAAATCCCCTTCTGACCTTGCGAACATCACTCAGATCAGCGCTTCTCACACGGATTAAAGTTTAAAAGTATTTCTCCGGTAGGAACGGGAATGCCTTTTTTTTGAGAAACAGCAACAAAGTTTGATTACAGCTGCTTAAAAATCCGCATGATTAATTGTCGTCACTTCAGGGGAAACGTGACACAGCCTTTGTTTGGGGCTCTTGCAGAGTACGGCAGCTACCAGGAACACCAGTGCAGGAAATGTGAATGCAGGTTGTCAGCCTTCCAGTTTAATTCCTCTTCTGTCCTTGCCAAAACGAGGAAGGATGAAGTAGTAAAGCCTCCACCCTATTACTGAATGCCTCAGCTGCAGTCGGTCACACCCAGGCGGCCCCATCCCTCCTGAGCAACGACCACAAGCCCCTTGTTTTTATTATCCCACTTTCCCAGATTAATGAGAGCATGAAATTCTGCAGCGGAAACTTCCAGTGCAAATGGGAATCATGCACAGGCTACAAGACAGAACTCAACACAAACTGAAACAAACAGTTTGTGGCTGGAGAGGACTTTAGGGGAGGGAAGGATGAAGGAGAAAAAGGCTTCTTAGAGCAGCACAACATCAAGCATCTCGCACTACTGATGAACAGCTGCTTTTCTTTGGGCAAAATTCAAGTATTTTGTGCTAAGCAGGTCACAGAAGTTCATCCTTGCTGGAAAGGCTCAAGACAGACCTTTCCATTTCTCAGGGGACCTGAGCCTGACCCTGTGCCTTCTGAGAGGAGCCCTGGTCGCAAAGATCTGCGGGGTCAGACCCGGCAGCTGGGACCGGCTCATCCTCCCCAAGAAGGTACCTAGCTTAAGGCCCTTTCAGCAAGGCTCTCCTGCTCAGCAATCGCAACATGCACCTTTTTTTTCCAGAAATGTGGCCAAAAGACATCCCTAGAGATGCCAACATCTCCTTATTGCCTACAGAGGGAACTTACTGCAACGAGCTTGGACTCGGTATCTCACTTTGAAGTGATTGCAGAGAAATGAGATGAATTGTAGTCAAATCTTGCCACTTTTAGTTACAGTGTGACTGACATAAAACTCATGTAGGTCAGCGAGATGATTTCCAGGGCCCTCCATCAGCTCTGGAGCAGCGCATTGGAGGGACAGTGACAAACTCCAAGAGAAGTCTGCATTAAAAATATGGACCTGTTTACGAAAGGCAGTACCCAAAGTGAGAAACGGTGACAGAATTTGAATTAATCGGCACCATTTTATGTATCAGAAAATATCACATCTGACAGAGCTGCCAAAGACAAGTGCAACTCAATTTTGTAAGAGTAGGTTTTATTGTGCTGGTAGCAGAGGAGAAAAAAACATTGTTTTACCAAGAAAAGAAACTTAACATGGTATTGAGGATGTTTATTTCTTTTATCATATTATGTATGAATCTTTTATAAGTTTTCAGTGAACTATATTAATTAAAAATTAGTTCTGGGAATATTTTGCTTGTAGCCTAATAAGCTATTACGTCAATACAGATTTTCATGGACTATTTTAAATTTGAAATAAAGGGGTCTCCTGAGTATGCGCAATGGAACAAAAATGTAAAAAGATAAAGAAAGTAGAATGCTGAACGCTTTTTCCTTGCACAAGTTAAGGATCAGAGTGCAGGTCTTACCAGCCTTGCTAAGTCATTTTTACGAGTTCCTTCTAAAATGTTTAATTATTATTAGAAGTTTTATGGACTCAGACCCTGTAATGAACTTGATCATATTTATTACGATGTTTTTCGGTTTGGCCTTTACTGCCATCCATCCCAATGCTACCACAACACGAGACGAGACTTTTCCATCAATGGTCCTTCGGACAACATGCTCCGCTGCTGTTCCTCTACCTCCAGATGCTCCCATCCACCTGGAAGTTCAGAGGAGGCGATAAAATAGGTGCAACCATGGCTCCTGCCTATTTCTGATCACACAGATTTATTGCCTCTGGTGTTAAACCAGCAGAGCAGCCTCCCGTCCCTGTGGAAACCAGCATCTCCCAAGGAGCCGCAGCTGACGTGTGTCTGTGGGTCACAGTTTGCATTTGGGGCTCCCCCCGGGCAGCACAGCTCCACGCTGGGCTAGAAGCAGGGTCGAGAATGAATTCAGCACAGACCTCTGCAGCTCCCACTAGGATGGCAGGTCCTTCACAGTACAGAAGACACAGGAAAAGCTCAAATTCTCGGCTGGCGATCAGCTGAATCGATTTTCTGGCACTCCCGGTACTGAGTGCAGTTCCCACTTCAGGATTGGGAGCAGACCCAGATCATAAAATGTAAGGCCAGTAAAAAAACCCCCACAACAAGTCATTCCAGAGAGAATAATCACAAAATGTTGTGTCAATGACAGTTTTACACAAAGAAACAGCTTTCTTTGGCTTTCTGTGATCACAATGAAGTGGGAACTTACAAATTAAAAAAAAAAATCACTTTTTTTGTGTTTTTTTTTTTTCCACCAAGCTGCCTGTACATGTTCAACACACGACAGACCTAAGTGGCACGGAGGAGCTGTGCACGTGAGCTCCCTCCAGCCGTGGAGAGGGACAGCTCCGGGGTGAGCATCACCTTGGAGGGCTCAAGTAGGAGGAATCTGCCTGATGCGATGCACGACAGGACTCTAGTGGTACAATTGATCTTATCCCACTGCGGAATCAAGGCCTGAGCTTCCGGACGTTTTCAATTAAAACATTTCTTTTAACTATGTATGTGAAATCTCCCATGCTTCAAAGAAACTCAGATAGAAACTTCACCAGTTTTTAAGATAATCGCTGTATCTACTTATGAATATAAAATGATCATAAGGAAATTTTGCTGATGAATAAACAACAAATAAACCAAACTCAAGTTACTGGAGGCACCAGTCCTTCAGACAACGCCTGCAGTTCACGGGTGAGTGTTAGTTTTCTGGCGAGTAAGGCCACAAAAGGGACTCTGACTTGTGCAAAGTTAACCCAAATTTGATAAATGCGGACAAGTTAATGTTCTTGGGAGGGCCACAAATATGGGCCTGCCTGGCTGCTCTCTGTCTAATTTTTCAATTTTATTTTTAAGGGCTTTTGCTCATTTAGCTTCTTTTTTCATGTAGCAAATTACTGGAAACACATCAAGCAGCAACCAAAGCTGTTCAAATGCTTCACCCATGGGCAAGTCTCTTTGGTCCATCATCTTGAAGTGAACCACGGACATGAGGATCACCTTTCTTCTCCCATTTGTGGGCACACGTTGCAAACCCCAACTGCTATGGCCACGCTCGCTCTGGAGTCATAAGAATGCGACCTCAATGGGTGAAGCATTTCAACCAGTCTGGCTGAGAAGCAGCCTCTGGCACACCGAGACAGCTGCCGACCTTCCCAAACCCTGGACCACCACTGCCATCACTCCAGGCACTCCACGATGTTCATCTAAACTAGTACGATTCATTATGATTATTTAGCCTCACAATAAGCAAAGTCCCACACTGTTCGTTGATTTAACCGGATTCAGTAACGAAAGTAAACAGCAGTTAATTGATTTGCTCAGGTTCACATCAGGAGAGTGCGACGCTGAGTGGAATGAGAGAGACGGCCTCCCGATGCTCCCGTCAGAGTTGTGTCCCCAGACTCCAGCTACTTCTACTGCACTAGTTCCTATTTTTGAGAAGCAAAGACCTACCAAAGGAAAATAAATACCGCATATCTCTGTGTTATTTAGTCTGCAGGTTGAAACATCATATTCATATTAATGAGCTGCTTCTCATGAGGCAATCCATTAAATTTAATAGGAGAACTAACGTAAACCTCCCCTGAAATGCAACAGTCGCAGTTACGTTTACATTTCCTCGAACCGTGCAGTTTGCATTCCCGTGTTCTGAACAAGCTTAAGCACTGTATTTAATGATAAACAGCTTTGACAACTCTCTGTAGCTTTTTTTTTTTTCCCCACCTTTTTCTTCTCTCCTAGTTGGATAGCAGGATAACACCCTTCTCCAGGCACCGGCCACAGAACATCTTTCACGTGGAAAGTAACTGAATATGCTAAAGGATTTTTGACTCATTACTGTAGTTTTTCAACACTTCTTACAAAATTCATTAACTGATGGAATTTCTAGGCTGGGCTGTGATGAACGAAGAATCCACTCAAAACATTTCCTTCGGTGTGGGTTTGGGGTTGGTTTGGGGACTAGGGCACCGCTGCTTTTCCTCTTCCAAAAGGACTGCAGTGTTGTTTCAAAACACTATGAATTCCTCCCTATTTGGTTCTGCACAAATACCATTTTTTGTCAACAATATTTCATGATTACTAAGTTATTATTATGGTTTTTTTACCCCAAGCAGGCTGGATTGCCTTTCTGAGTAAAACTGAGCGCTACGCACAGCATATGTATACTCCAAATTAAATCCTCTGCTCGGCTAAAATGCGTAATTGGCAGCAAAATTTTTCTCAGGCTCCTTACACGAATTAGAGCAATACTAAGGTTAGAAATACAAGAGCAGATAAACCACGTGCAGTGGCTCCTGCCCTACAGCCTCCCCATGCCCTGCTCAGGCGTTAGACTGTCCGTCCTTTCCCGCTGCTGGCTTTTGGGATCACACAACTCATGTGGTAGATCCATCATCCCAGTACCTGAATGTAAATCTAACAGTAAATGTAACAGCTGCCGTGCCGTGCCCCCGAAACAAGAAAGTCCGTGATAAAGACAGAAGTAGACATCAGTCTCCAGGGTTCTCAAATCTTCTGCCATAAAAACTCTGTCTTTGATCTGCAATTCTTCCTCCAATTCTTACATACCCAATAAGTAGTTAGTGATGATGGCCAGATCCGCCAACCCTCCCAAGGTGAATGTCAGGGTAGCGTGTTAGGCCAAGTAGTGCTGACCCCACCGGTGAATCACCGCTGCCTCTGGACCATGTTTGCCGCAGAGGGTGAACATCATTGCGTACAACAGGCCAACAACAGCGTTGTGGCACTTAAGGTTGTATAATGAGGGCAAACTGGGGCTTAAGTCATGTGGCTTTTCTCCAAATGCAAAAAATTAAAATAAGTGTTTGGCTGAACAGGAAAAAAGCTATACCTAGGAAGCCACTGCATTACCCTCTTTTTAATTTTCCTGTAGTCATTAGAGAGACATTGTTTCACAGTTGTTTTATTTTTCCTGCCGCAGGATCACATCTCTACCAGCCTATATAATTTTGATTCCTCTGACCAATTTCCTCTTAATCTTTTGGTTCAGTAGGGCTGGAGTCCATGGTTCTGCCAAGATGCCCTTTCCCTCCAGCTGTGCACATCAGAAACCCTCGCAAAGGAAATAAAAAAGAAACTTCAGTTTTTACATATTTTTGTCTGTTTGCTCCTTGTACATGATTACTTAGTCATATTAATATTTTTATATCTTGCTGTAAAAATGTCTAATTCAGAGAAGCAAGGGAATGCAAATCAGAATTTAGAAAAAACAAGGCACTGGCAAGCCCGTTTAGACCCTAAACATGACGGAGTCATTGGCGATGTCCTGGGAACGCCACCACAGAGCAGCTGCTGGAACCACCCCAGCAGCAGCAAGACGTTACGTGTGTGCCTGGCCGCGGAACAGGGCTCTTGGGCTGCTGAAGAGCCGAGAGGGAAGAACCAGGCAAGGCAGCATGGGGTGAGAAGGGCAGGGTCTCAGGAGCCCTCGGCCAGGCACGCACAGCCCTGATGTGCTCCTTGCTCTGTATCACCTTCACTCCTGGTTATCCATGAGCAAGGAGCTGTCACGATGCCATGAGCCTAAATCCCATAAGACAAATGGGAAAGAACTAAGAGAGAAGGAGAGCAGCTTTCAGTAAAAGAAGAGGAAATCATCATCTCAAAGAGTTCCAGCATATTTTTTAGAAACATTTGAATGTTCCTTACATCAAAACACCGCCGTGTTCAGAACAGGTGGCTTCCCAACCCTTTCTTCTCTGTAATTTCCTTATGAAAGCTGCCTTATTTATCTTTCAAACTCATGTTAAAATTACAAAAAGAAAACAAAACAAGTAGGAAAAGTGTTTATTGGAAGAGTTACCATCTTGAGGAATATTCTCCAAGGGAAATGGATGTTTAATTAAACACACAAGGCAGCGCTCACCCAATGGGAAGATGCCTCTGAAGTCCTGACAGCTGTTTCCTGGCATACAACACTCCCGAATATTCGTAAGTGACTTGTTTATTTGGGATAACGCACACTTCCACAGGCACGCTAGTGAGCAACGGCACGCGGAGAGGTGAGGTAATAGTTAAAAGTAATGCAGCAGGCGCTACCGTAGAACTTCCATTTGGGTGATATCTTTCAGTTTCTCGTTGAAGATGGGAATAAATTGAATCCAATTGCACAGGGATGCTTTAGCTGCAGTCACCAACGTGACTGTTGATGCTGATCATGTGGAAAACTTAGGATTTTTTTTTTCTTGGTGTTGTCTGTGTGTACCAGAAACAACAAGCTAAACACCAAACTGAAGAATGGAATTAGCACATTTGTTAATGAAAACTTATTTGGATAAAGAATTGTTCCTTTTGGAGCGGGTGCTCTTTATTCAACCTTTCAATGTCAGTTATCGTTTTTAAAACAGCTTGACCTGGAAGCATACAGTTGAAATTGCGGTGACTGTTAATGACAGTTTTATTGGACACTATGCTTATAGTTCACATTTTGAGGTCTGTATGTAATTGATCTTTCTACCCTACATGAGAAACACTGCAATAAGTTGGTTGCAGCACCACATTATAGATATAGAGAAATAATAATGATGTCACCTTGAGATTCAAAGATCGTGGAATAGTAATAGTCTCCTAGCTCATTCTCCCAACTGTGATGACCTCTCCAGTACTAAATCTTAACAGTCTCAGCATTATTTTTGAATTATTCATGCTAGCCTTTTCCCTCACTACAAAATCAAGGAAAATGAATGCATCATGCTCTGTCAGCTCCACAGGTATTTTGGTAAAAATATAAAATGTTATTGGGTTTCAAAAAATCTGTGCAGCAATACAGGTCACTCGCTAGCCTGAAGAAAACCAAAAATTCATATGCAGAAGACATGGGACACAACCATTGTAAGTCTGAATGAGGCATGTTGAATCCCTGGAAGTTCTCAAACCTGCGTTTTGATTAACTGCATCTTCACCTGTAGAAATAAAAAGACAATTCAACAAGCATCACCCCCCCCACACCCTGCATTCTTCTCTAACGTTCAAAAAGTTGCCATTGTTTCAGGGATTGACAAACCATGGAGAGTTATAGATTAGGAAGAGAGAGCAACTTTCTAGCGTTATATTTACAGCTGAAATCAGAGGCAGTGCTCAGGCCAAGCAGCAAAGAAAACAGACATTTCTTGAGGCAGCCTCGATACGCTGAAGGCAACTCGCCTCTTCCTAAAGGCAGCGGCTTGATAACTCTTCTAGACTATCAAACGTGGATAATAAGAGAGAGCTACAGTTTTATTCCAGTGATGGATCTCATAAAAAGTGCACATGGGAATAAAATAAAATGCATGTAAATGTAAACTCGAGCAGGTATCCTGATTCATCTGTAGCCGGTGACCTTTAAGTTCATTATGAAAAACAAATGTCAAGCTTTCAAAAGACAGGAGTATCCCTGGCTTTGCTGGGGATTTTGTATGCTATCGCACAGACTGTATTAATCTAGTCTGGCATCAATAACCTTGAAATCAGGATTTTGCACTAAAAATCTAGTTTTATGTTTATTCAGAAAGCAAAGATAAAAGGCGACTTTATTTTAAGGGCCCCTCCAGTGGTTACAGGGCAAACGTAATGTAACGGTGCTGATTCTGCCTACCTTGCTATGCAATGCCAGCTCCCATGGCAACAGATTCCATATGAATACGAAGAGTGTGATGAAGATCTCCCTTCATTTTGCACAGAGCTTAATTATGGAAAAGTCTCCGGGCTGCAGAGTTATTCAGCATCCCCGAAACGGCAAAAGCCTTGGTCCAAATGAGCCGCAGGTCCCCAAGGCTGACAGAGAAGGAGGACCTCATCTCTCTCCTTTGGAAAGCAGCAGAGACGTCATGTTTATACTGACACAAAAATTTTGAACAGATTAACAGGGGAATATCACATAATTGCTAAAGAAACAACATATGATCCACTAATTACTTCTCAAACTCTCACAAAAAATGCTTTCATGCCACTGTCCTCTCCTCAATTAGTTGATGAGCTGAAAGACAGTCTATACCTGAACACAGGAAGGAGAACTAAAGCATTTAAATGTTTTTTTTTCTCCTTCACAAAAAATGCTTTCATGCCACTGTCCTCTCCTCAATTAGTTGATGAGCTGAAAGACAGTCTATACCTGAACACAGGAAGGAGACTAAAGCATTTAAATGTTTTTTTTTTCTCCTATTTTGCCTTTTTTTAGGTTGTAGTTACGCTCAAAGACTTACCCGCTTTCTTCATACCCTCTTTGTTCCAGCCTATAAAGGGACATTCATACTGTGATGAATCTCATGCCATATTTTTAAAGAAACAAAAACCCACCCACATGTCAAAAAGAACAACAAAAGCATTAAAAAAAAAAAAATCACTAGTTTTAATCTAATTGAACATCAGCCAGGACCGTCCCTCCTGCAATCGCAGAGCCGTTAACATGCACAGCAAAGTGTCCCAGCAGGGGAAAAAAAAAGGAATTACAGACTGCTGGGTAGTCACAGTTAAATCCAGCGACAGCAAGAAATTGAAGACAATTAGGATGCACACCTTCCCTCCACGCAGCAACTTTGTCACTGCAAACTAAATCAATTACAATTACAAATAACCCAGTTTTGTCTTCGCCTGTAATTCATGCCTACTGAAATCAAAGGGAGCTTTGCCGCTCGCTGACTTCTATGAGGAAAGGATTAGCCCTTTCGTTTGGCCATTTCCTACCAAGAGTATGGATTTTTGATCACCTCATAACCACATTTCTGCCTTTAACCCGGCACAAAACTGTCCCATATTTAAGCGTCATGCCAAAATCATATTCTGCATTTCAAACACTTTTGTATTCGTGTGGTGCTTGGCTGGAGGCGGACAGACCAAGGACTCTGCACCCAGGGCATGAGCCGTGACGCGCTGCTGTCGCCACTGCAGTTCTTTGATGGACGACACGCAGTATCTTTTGAAACTGTGCAGGGTCGCCCAGTAACAATGGTGGAGTCATTCCACCAGCGCGTTGGCTTTTCCTCTTCTGGTGGCTCATGGACATGAAAGAGCAGCTTATCTGCCTGCAAGAGCAGGATCCAAACAGAGCTGCCCCAAGATACCCCCAGGGCTCCCCACGCACAAGGGCTGTCACCAAGGCCAGAGCCAGCTCCAGCCACGGAGCGCTGGCAGGGCTGTGGGCCGGGTGATCTAATGGCACTTTTCATCTCTGACTCGTGTTTCTGCGATAGCCAGAGTTGATGGCCCCGGTGATCAGAGGGTATTTCAAAGCAGAATGAGCAGTCTCTTACTGAATGGTGACAAATGACATTTGACTTGGAAAAATGCAACTGAATATATCTAGGGGAAAATAATCTTAAAAAAAGGTACTGGATGGTGAAAGGAAATCCGGCCAGAAGGCAAAGTAAAAAGAACATTAGAGTGATAACAGCAGATTGCATACGAGCAGCCACAAGTTTTCAGAGTAGTTTGAGGACTTCTGACATTGCACATGCCAATGTGTCATCTCAGAGGAGAAGAGAGGGAAGGAGGATTCACCCGTCCTCGGTCAGAGTGTACCCAAGCACGCTGCACACAAACCTCAGCGCCTTTGCTCACACTCATCCCACTAATTCCTGGCATCGAATTCTCATCACTAGGAGGAACACGTGTATCAAAAGTCAGAAAAACTCAGCTCCTCATTCTTGGCTAGTAATCTAAAAAGCAGCATCGTAGTGGAGATAATAAGCTCTTTTAAAATTCCTTTCCCCCCTAATTCTGTACGTACGCATCTGTTTCAGGCTCTTGATATAAACCCCACCAAACATTTGTGGGTAATTCCTGTACTTCTGCTTAGTCTTGTGAGGCCAGAGGAATACACAGCAGTAGAACCAGATCCCATTTTTAGCCTCCAGTTTCTATTTTGACACTGAACTTCCACTGAGTTGTTAAAAAAAAAAAGGCATATAAGCATCTTTGTGGGTAGCAACACTGTTGGTTAAATCTCCCTTTAATCTTTCTTAACAAGTTTATATCTCCCAAGATGTGATTGTTTTTATTGCTCTTTTTTTCAAGGGTGCATATATATATCTTTGTTCACACAGGATGCCTAAAAAATTTTAAAATCACTTTATTCAGATTAAAAACGATCACAATAAATTGCATTTAGGGAGAGCTATCAAAGCCTCTTCTTGGGAAATAATGAAATAAAAAGAAAAAAAAAAGGTGCATTCTTGGTCCCAGTGAAGTTGATGTTAAGCCATCCCATTGCCCTTCTTGAGAGCGCAATGGTTTGTGTTGTTCTGCAACTTTTGACAGCATTTTGCCCCTACATTTGTTTGTTCTTACTGCTTTTCGGATATCCTTGCTATTTAAGTCATCTAAATGAAACATATGCTTTCAGAATATTCTGCTCAAAAAAAAATTACTGTTTTCAAGTGAAATTTAATTTTGTTTTTCTCTGTTCGTGCTTTTAAAGCGAGCAGAGCCTGGGATTTTCTTAATGCAAAATATGCATATATTACATGTGATGAGGCACAGTGATGATTTTATTCCAGCATAAATGTCATTCCCACATAGTAATTCCATTTGGACTAGCTGAAGGGACTTTTTTTTTAGCTGTTTGCACCTAATACCAATGTAACAATTTAGAATATTTCATGGAAGGATAATGATGGAGCCAATTAACTGGCAGAGCAGGATTTACTGGTTTCCGTTGGAAACACTAAAGTCCCTCCCACTCTTGCTGGTTAACATTTTAGAACAAAATTGAGATTTTTATTTCATTTGAAGATGTTTAGAAATACGCATGTGGAAGTGAAGAACCGCGCCTGTTTCCCCTTAACTCTTTACCTACAAGCGTTGCCAGATAAATGCCACTCGGTATCGGAGGTCAGCCGAGGTTCGAACAGTGCTCCGCATTCCTGAACTCCTTCCCAAATCTCGGGACAGCAAAGAGAGGAAAACAAACAGCAGATGTGGGAATTGGGGAAAAGGAAATGGTCATTTTTCCAGCGTGGGTCATGGAGAATAGATCAGTAAATCCAGGATAGTTTAAACATGCTGGCACAAGAAAGAGGAGCTGGCCTTTGCCCAGGACAAACAGTGCCAAATTCGTGAGAGCCGGGAGCTCTGTGCACGCGGCCGGTCGACTGCTGCCAATTCCGCGTGGTTCTCCTCATGCCATGGAAATGCCCTTGGCTCGCCTCCGCACGACTTCAACCGCTCCCGACTGCACCTCG